>NW_025779555.1:0-19030 GCF_021130785.1 Homalodisca vitripennis | reverse complement strand
TGGGGTACCGAAGGAGGTCTGCTTGTCTGAAGTGGGGTCTCCTGGATCAGGGCGACGCGTCCACATCCATGTCAGGTTTAGAGAAGATGGCTGAGCTCCAGCTTCTTGCACGCTAGCCCGGTTGGCGTTCCAGGTTGACCGATCCGGAGCTTACCATGGATGGATGTACTCAGGAGACTCCATGAGTCGGCCCCATCATATGGACCCATGGTCAGTCGTCAAGCTGGGTGAGGATAATCTCCGGAGTGATTTCCTGCCCTCTTTAGTTCCCTGATGCAAGGTGGGGCGGCGGGGCTGTGTGGCCGTGGGTGTGTCCCGGGTGGGTCTGTGGGGCAGGGGCGGTATATGGTGGCAGTGGTTTGGCTCACTGAGCAGTTGGTGGCGCATGAACTAGTGGTATGGCCTGAGCAGGCTTCGGCAACTTTCCAGGCGAAGTCTAAGGAGTCGGGCCTGGGTATGCGCTCGGGGGCTATGGTCGGCTCCTTGGGCCTCTCAGGTTTGTTCGGGCAAGCTGGCTGGTGGTGGTGGGGGGCGCTTCGAATCCTTGGCCCTCGCCGCGTTGAGCGGCCCTCCACGGTTTTTGGGGTTTCCGTGAGATAGTCGGTTTGGCGGCGGCGATTGGGACGGTTCTCGAAAGCCGTCAATCCTCGTCCTGGCTGTCAGTGGAGGAAGGAGTCAGGGCTGGGCGGCCGTACAGCGACTGGAGGTGGTGCGGGGTGCGAGGGCATCCTCGTGCCCTCTTGGCGGCTGGCGGTTCTTTACGCCGGGGCATGGGTGTGTGGTGGCTTTCCCATGCCGTTGGCTGCGCGTTTGCGTAGTCGTAGGAGTTCTGGCGGCTTCTGCTTTTGAATTTGGCAAATCCCCTGCTAGTTAGCAGAGTTGTGCCTCTGCCCGGCAGTGATGCGAGCACTTCGCTGGTTTGTCAGACGCCTCCTTCGGGATGAGGCTGGAAGGGTGGCACCATCGCCGCAGCGCACGCAGCGAGAGCTCCCGGTGGCAGTGCGTCTGGAGCCAGTTGGCCGAGATCTCCTGGCATCTGTGGCACTGGAGTCGGCCCGCCGAGGACCTGGTGGAATATTTCCTCTCGACCCGCTCCAAGTCTGCAGCTCAGAACCAGGGCTCTCTCTTAATACCGTAGTCGATTTTCGGAGGCGGGTCTCCGTCCCTCGCTGTTACGTAGGGGAGATCTGCCAGAGGCTGGTTGGCTGGCCCCTCCCCTAGGATTTCAGCAGATTGGGTCTCGGCGTCCGCAGACGTTGAATCCCTCACGCCATGAGATCTCCTCTGATTTGGTCCAGCAGTGGAAGGACACAGACAGACCCTGTGAGTGACATACCTTCAGCAAGCTGCTCTCAGCTGGCTATGAGCCTAGAGAAGAGTTGTTTGGAATATATATCCCCTACGCCTAATGGGAGATATTCGCGTGGTCTAGCAGCCCTGAAGTGGGCCACCGTTTTTTCGACTGTCTTCAGACGTAAGAAGAGTCCTGGCTTGTACACACCGCACGTCCAGGTCGCTATCACTCAAGTAGCTTGCCCCTCATTGGGTGGTGACCGGCCATCCTGACCTGGGCACCACCCTTTGGCGGGACGTCAAGAACATACGGGCGGGTGGAATGCGAGAGCATACTCAACCACAGCACCTTCCATCTCATTCGCCCGCACGTTCTACGGCACTTTGGAAGGGGATAGGGCTGAGTCGGTCGTTCGCCTGCCGTCTTCCGCATTGAGGCTTTTTGCGGGAGCAGACGTGCCCGACCGGCTCAGATGGCTCCCTGGCAGTTGTGGCTGATGTGGACCCGCAACCATGGCTGGTATCTGGTGGTTAATTCCGGACTACAACCTATGGGCCCTGATCTACTGTCCCAGGTGAAGGTTATTTGCCTTGTGGGAAAGGTATAATTACCTTGTACTGCTAAGTCGTAGAAGGCAGGGCAGCGGCCATCGGAGGAGTCTGGACTGGTCCTGAAGTCCAGGGGAGGCTCCTGAGGTAGCTGGAGTCGTCAGGCAGGCCGCAGTGCCGGAATCCGCCGATTTGGCTGAAGTGGCCTTTAATAAGGCCTTTTTTGGCGATGTCGCTGAACATCGCCGCTGTCGTGTAGTTGACTCGGGCAGGGTCAGGGTGGCCTCCTCGTGTCCTGGGAAGCACCCCGTGGCGGCAGGAACCGTCGGGCGGGTCACTGGGCCGGTCTTCGCAGCATTCGGCTAAAGTGGCCTTTAAGAAGGCCTTTTTGGGCGAAGTTTTTCAACTTCGCCGCAGGCTGGGCAGCGGTCGCTGGTAGGCTGATCCTGGTCTCCAACGGGCCGTGGGGAGGTCGCTGGGGCAGCAGGAACCGCAGTCCGGGCTTCAGAATGACTTTCCGAAGAAAGTCCAAAGTGGCCTTTAGAAAGGCCTTTTGGGGCGCCAAAACTGAAACTGTCTTTGGAAGCCGCGCAGGCATCCAGGAGAGCAGCCAGTGGCCCCGGGAGGCTTGATTCTTCCGTCAGGGGGTGCCGGAGCACTTCCCTCGATGTTATTCCATGATGTTCTGGAGTGGTCGATTTTTTAGAAACGAATATCAGATGACCAAACCGAATTCGCAGGACATATATACTCAGCAACACCAATACAACAGCCCATCGAGAAGTAAAAATTTTAAGAAATTAATTTAAAATATAATTTGAAAAATTACAAGTAACAAAATTGTACGCATATTTAAAATAGGTAAAATTATCTAACATTTTAAAAAAGAAAATGTTATAATAGTAAACGGGAACACAATTTTTATTCTTAAAAGCAAATCTGCATTACCGACATTTTAGTTCCGAAAGATTGCGCTGTGTGTATCAATGACAGTCGAGGTGTGCTACTACAGACCGACCATCACGATAATCGCTTCGCCTGCGTCATATCCGTAGTGATATCACGCCGTTGAGAGGCGCAATCGTTGGTTTACAAGCACCATTTAGTTAAATAAATTTTTCTATCTAAATGGAGCGCGAAAAAATATAATGTCCGTTCTGCAAAAAGAAATTTTAAGAAAAAAACTATGATCGCCATTATAATTCTAAAAGTCACGAAAAAAAAAGCAAATTTACGATAATGAACTAAATTATTTAAGACAATGGGCTAGAGAAAATAAAATTGCGATCACGAAAACATGTTTAATATTGAGAAATTACGTGAATTAAAGAGAAATATTAACGATAGGTACTAACGATAAAACCAAGTCTGAAATCATTGAAAACATTGATAAAACTCTTCACGAAAAAACCTGAAAATATCATAGATGTTGAAGTTTTATCCTCTGTGAAAAGGTCTTTTCAAGCAATACATTTTAACGAATTTGAGCGACAATTTTATGTCAATTTACAAATATCTTTCAATTATGCGCCCAGAAATTAAAGATTTAATAGAAAAATTTCAAGAAAATGTTAAAAATACGAAAGGTTATCTCTCTTTGGAATGTGAATACGAACGAACTTTAGTGAACGGTGAAACGCAAACATGTCCAATGTATTTTACTATCAAAGCAGACGAAATCTTTGACGTAAACGACTTTATTACTAAGCATTTTTAATAAATTAACACATCGAGAACAAACGAATAATCTAAATAAAGGTTCCGGATGGACATTTAAAAGTTGTAAACAACTAGTTTTGAGCCTTAACAAACACGAAATGATGAACGCAGGATCATATATCGATTTACCACAAGAGATCAAGGTAAAAAAAAAGCTTGTGTAATATCAAAAATAAAGATGACTTCTGTTTTATTTACTCTATTCCGATGCGCTATTGAAAAAACCTAAAAGAGACTGTAAAACGTGTGAAGCAATACGAGAAATTTTTAAATGGACGAAATATTTTTCAGGTTTTGAGTATCCAATGTCATTTAAAGATGTAAAGTTGTTTGAAAAACGAAGCTACAATTCCAAGTATAAGTATCCAAAAATGTCTATTAATATCCATACTTATGATGAAAAAACTACATATTGTTCCGTTGCAAATTTCAGAAATATATGATGCAGAATTAAATATTGATCTACTGTATGTAAAAAAAATGAAGAAACATCTCATTATGTTTTGATAACAGATTTAAATAAGCTCGTTTTCTCTCAGTTATCTAAGCATGAACACAAAAAATTTCTATGCAGAAGATGTTTAAGCCATTTCTACAAATCTGGAGATTTAACAGATCATTTAGAAATTTGCAAGCAAACATGAAGTTTGTAAGCCAATTATGCCGTTTCCAGGTCAAACAACAAACATTTACTAATTATCAAAAGAAATTTTCTCATCCTTACGTTATTTTATATGGATTTTGAGAGCATATTAGAAAAAATTCCGACGTGCAAGAACAATCCACAAAGATCGACTACAACCAAGATTCAGAAACACATTCCTTATGGATTTACTCTATATTTAGTGTCGAATGTGACCAATCGCATGTACAAACCTATATGTTATAGAGCAAAAAATGAAGACGATTTGCCTAATGTTCCTGCAAAATTGTTTTTGAAGAACTTAATAAATTATCGAAATACATAGCTAAAAAGTATAATTCTAAGAATAAAAAACCTATGAAATTGACTGAAGAAGAAGAAATTTCATACCAAAATGCAAACGTTGTCACATCTGTGAATGGTCTGCTTATGATGTTGCTGGGTCAATTCAGTATGGTTTTACTCCTGATAGTTGGGAAAGATAAGAGTTATAATAAAGTAAGAGATCATTTGTCATTTAACTGGCAAATTTCGAGGAGCAGCTCATAGAGTTTGCAATGTGAATCTCAAGTTTCCTCAAAATATTCCAGTTTTCTGTCACAATATGAGTAACTACGATACTCATTTGTACATAAAAGAATTGGCGAAATAATATGGAAACGTTGATTTGATTGCAAAACACAGACGAAAAATATATAAATTATTCTGTAAATTCTGGATATGGCTAGGAGTTTGACAATTATAAGCCAAGAAAGTTTGTAAAGTTTTCGTTTGTAGATACATTCAGATTTATGGCCTCGTCTATTGAAAAGTTAGCTAAAAACCTCAAGAAAGAAGACTTCAAACATACTAATCATTTTATACAAGATGGTCTGAACGCAATTCTAGAAAGACAACCAAATGACGAAGAAGAAATCTTTAAAATTCTATCTGGAAAAGGAATATTTCCCTATGAATTTATCGATAGTATGAAAAAACTTGATTACACAGAAGAGCTGAAAATTGAAGATTTCTATTCACTTTTGGACAGATGAGAGCATATCTGAGAAAGATTATCAACATTACTTGAGCGTTTGGAACAAATTAAAAGATAAAAATCTTGGAAATTACTCTGATTTGTACAATATCCAAGATTGTACTATTGCTCGCTGATATATTCGAAAAACTTCAGAAACATTTGTCTAAATTGTTACAAACTTGATCCGGCACATTATCTAACAGCTCCAAGTCTCGCATGGGACGCTATGTTAAAATTAACGAAAATCGAGCTTCAACTGATACACGATTACGATATGTATTTAATGATTGAAAAAAGGTATTCGTGGAGGTATTTCTCAATGTATTAAGCGATATGTGAAAGCAAATAAACAAATATTTGAAAGATTTCGATAAGACAAAACCTGAAAACTATTTACTTTATGTCGATGCAAACAACCTTTATGGTTAGGGTCTTATGCAAAAACTGCCGTATAGTGATATCAAGTGGATGGATCCAAAACGTATACAAAAGAAGAGTGGAAAGAAACAATTTTGGAACTCACTGGTGACGAAAACTATGGCTATATTCTTGAAGTCGATCTTGGATACCCAACAAATTTACACGAACATCACAAGGATTTGCCTCTTGCTCCTGAACATTATAAAAATAAGTTGTGCACCACTCTATTAGATAAAACTGAATACGTTGTTCATTCGAGAAATTTGAAATTCTATCTGGAACAAGGAATGGTGTTAAAACATAGTGAACTAGAGTGATAAGCATTCGATCAGAAGCCTTTTATGAAAGAATTAAATTAATTTTAACACAAACATGAGAACCAAAGCTACAAGTGACTTTGAGAAGGACTTTTATAAGCTGATGAACAACTCAGTTTTTGGAAAAAGTATGGAAAATGTGCGAAATAGATGTGATATTAGACTAGGAAATGAAGAATTTTCAATGAAACAAGCTAAGAAAACAAATTTCAAGTGCTTTAGTATCTTTGACGACAACTGTATAGCGAGTCACATGTTCAAACAAAAGGTTAAATTTAACAAAACCGATCTACATAGGATTTTCAGTTCTTGACCTATCAAAAATTGTTAATGTATGAAGTTTTATTACGATAAATTAAAGAAGTTTGACCCATATTCGAATCTGTGTTACATGGATACAGACAGTTATTTCCTAGAATTGAAACGAGATCCTTTTAAAATTTATTAAAGAAAATATAGATGACTTTGATACAAGTGATTATCCAAAAGATCACGAATGTTTCACTACTAAAAATAAGAAGGTAATAGGGAAATTTAAAGATGAGTTAAATAGCGAAGTTTTAGAAGAATTTTGTGGTTTAAGATCAAAGATGTACTCGTTACAAATATCTAGACAAAAATCCAGTTAGGTGTAAAGGAATTAAGAGAAGCGTTGTAAATAAAACAATAAATATCGAAAACTTGAAGAGATGTTTGTTCGAAGATTAAAGAAGAATTTAGGGAGATGACAGTAATCAAAAGCTACAAACATGAGTTGTACACAGTTACCAATAAACAAGCTGGCATTGAACGCTAAAGATGATAAGAGAATTGTCCTAGAAAATAAGATCGATACAGTACCGTATGGATATAAAAACAGATATTTTAGATGAATTAAATAAACTTGGAAACTTTGATATGTAAATGGAAGATGATTTAATACATTGTCACAAGTGTAAGAAAAAAAACGAAAAATATCGATGCTAAGATTGTTCAAACTCAAAACGGATTGTATAGAATTGCAGCAAAATGTTCAAAATGTAAGACAAATAAGAGTAAATTTATAAAGAATCCTTATGAAAAACAAGTAAAGAAAGAATTGAAGAATAAAGAAGAAATAGAGATTGAAGCTAGAGAAATTCATGCACCAGTACGAAAAAAAGTTTAAAAAGAGAAAAAATTATAACTTTAGGAATTGACGATTTATAGGCAGCAGATTTAGTAATAATGTCTAACTATTCGGATCAAAATGATGGATTCAAGTATATGTTAAATGTTATTGATACTTTCTCAAAATATGCTTGGTCAAGAGCTATCAAAAGAAAAAAAAACGGTTAAAGATGTTTCAAAAGCCATTCGAAGATATAGTAAAAGACGCGATAAAGATCAATCACAAACCACCAAATCTACTTCATACAGATAAAGGGTTTAGAGTTTAAAAATAAAGAATTTAACGAAGTTTTGAGAAAATACAACATTAAGATTTATCATACTGAAAACGAAGAGAAATCAAGTATTGTAGAGAGATATAACAGAACTCAAAATGAAAGAATGAAGGTTCTTTTTGAGATTAATAAAAACTTTAAATGGATCGATATTCTTCAAGAAAATCGTAAAGAAATATAACGATACTGTTCATAGCACAATCAAAATGAAGCCTAAAGGACGTAGATAAAGATGCAGAAAAAGAGTTATTAGAGTCGGTTTTTAAGTATGTTCCACCAGAAATTCACACGAAAACTAAATTTAAAGTCAATGATCATGTAAGAATTGTTAGTAAAAAACAAACATTTTCGAACAAATATAAGAACAATTGGTCAAGAGAAATCTTTGTGATTTATCAAATTAATAACACAGATCCTGTAACTTATAGTATAAAAGATTTAAATAATGAAGAAATAACCGGAAAGTTTTATGAATATGAATTGAGAAAGTCAAAGCTATAATTTTTTCTATATAAATGGAGAGTCTCAAAAGAAATGTACAAAGTGTCAAGAATTTAAGGATTTTGAAGCTTTTTATAAAAATAAGAATAAAAAAGAAGGATTAGGGTCTATGTGTAAGGATTGCCGTAGTAAATATGAGAGAGAATTATACGAAAAAATAGAAAAATTCACTTCAGAAGAGAAAGAATGTTGTATTTGTAAAGAAATTAAGAATTATTTCAGAATTTCACAACTGGCATTATAGTAAAGATAAAAAACAAGCTTTTTGTAAGGATTGTGCTAGAAGAAATTTCCGAGAAAGCCAAAATAAACCGACTCATTGCGAATGTGGAAGAACTCTTCAATGGTTACCTAGTTATTGCTAAACATTTACAAACCAAATATCATAAGTCGAGAGTTTAACATTTTCATTGTGTAATAATTTTTTTCTATATAAATGGAGTCTCAAAAGAAATGTACAAAGTGTCAAGAATTTTATAAGGAAAAGAATAGAAAAGACTGTTATTGTAAGGAATTATATGATAAAATGAACAAATTAACTTTAGAAGAGAAAAAAGTGTTACTTTTGTAAAGAAATTAAAAATATTTCTGAATTTAAATAACTGGCAGTATAGTAAAGATAGAAAAGATGCTTTTTGCAAAGATTGTGCTAAAAAAATTTTCAGCGAAAGTTATAAAAACGAAATGCCTTGTGAATATGAAAAAAGAATTCTACAATGGTTACCTAGTTATGCTAAACATTTACAAACAAAATATAATAAATCGAGAGTTTTTAGTAAAATTTAGAAACATTTTCATCGTGTAATTTAGATATTCTATAAATCAGTCGAGATTCTGCCATATTTGTAGTAAAATGATTTCCGTTGTATAAAATATTCAAAGATTCTTTCATTTGGTTGTAGAGATTTATACTATTTGGATCTCCATGTCTTAATAAAATTTCCATTTCTGGGTAATCAATTTCAAGTTCTTTCAATCTTTTCGGTATTTCTCTCTTTTGAGCTCTGATAAACGTAATAAGGATATTCCCACATGTGATTCTTCTTAATTAATACAAAAACATGGTGTTTTTTCTTAGCAAAATCTTTACAAACAAGGTCTGGTTTCATTAAGTCCAATTTTTACACTTTGTTTTGCGATTATTTCCGTTTTTATTTCATCTTTAATTTGCAAGTGTTTAACTTCCTCCTCTAAATATTTAATCTTGTTTTCAAGTTTGTACTCACCAAATTTACGAATACTTGGCAAAACTTTCTTTTGTAACCCACTTTTTAAACAATTTCGATTCTGGCTTATTAGATCTCAAAATTAAAGAATATAAACCAGATTCATTAACGAAAATAGTATGTTTTTGAATATTTTCTCGGGGTCTATGGGATAGACTCCTGTAATTTATACATTCAAAAGTTGTTTTATCGTCATTATCGACATTATTTATGATAGCTTGTCTCCGTATTTTCATATTCTAATAACTTCTGCAACATCTTTAGCCTTAAACCAGATCTCATTATTTTCGTCAACAATCGTTACAATGTCTTTATTATTGAATGTAAGTTGATTATTGAGTAGGTCTACAACTGACTCCATTTAGATAGAAAGAAATTTAACTAGTTACTTGCAATCTTAAATAAATTGTTGTTTTACTCTCATTTTTCAATAGATTTCCCTCAGAGTCTTGTATAGTTAGAACGATTTTTTGAATTCTTTTAATATTTTTTCTAATTGGAATATAATCAATTTCATTCGGTTTTTCACTGATTTTTGATTCCATAAGCAACATTTGGGAAAAAAGTGTACAAAATTTCAGATTCTTTGTGTAAATGTTCGGTATGATTTTCAAAACTAGGTTCAACGAGATTGCAGTGCACTTCAATTATATCGAACGGTCTAAATTTTGGCGTTTTATTTCCTAAATATACCCTGATTTGGCTCAATAGTTTCTTGATACAAACCCTAATGAAATCTATCACATAATTGCTTGAAAACATTATTACGTTACTGGTGATATTTATTTTGAATTTTTATTATTAAAGATATATTTTTTTTGCATTTCAAACTTGTTTTTTCGTTCAAAGGTTTTAAAGATTTATCTGATTGTTTTGAATGTTTTCAGATAATTTTTTAAGGGGTTTTTTTTATTTTGATCGAGAAGGTATAATATCCTTTGTTTGAAACCATAATATTTTGTTTATGTTCTTCTCACTAAATCCTATACCAAATAAGGAGAACTTTCACTAATATTTATTACAAACATTGTCAGAATAAAAAACGCTTTAACCGATAAAAATAATTTGATTCTTCCTCAAGTCTCAGTGTATAGGATGTTTCCAAGTTTAAAAATAAATTGAAGTAGGCTTTCTGAAGTCAACTTTGAACAGCTTCATTTTCGCTATTTAAATGGAGATTGAAATTTTTTATAAGCAAAAAGAATTCAAAGATAAAACTTCAAACGTTTGAAAGAAAAATAAGATAAGAATCAACCAATCAGATTGTTTAATTGTTGACTTCATAGATGGATGTGGAAAAAAAACATTATTATTGAAATTTTATCATACAATAGGTTGAGTTCCTTATTTCCAATTTTATACGTCTTTAGCCAAGTCTTTTGGAAAACAATGACGCATAATAAAAAATTACAAGAAAGATTTTTAAAATATTGAGATAAAACTTAAACAAAAAAAAATATCACATTTTTTACAATGGCTTCCGAGGACATAGTTTCCACTTAAGCGAATGGTATACCAAATTCTTTTAATCGTTTTTTGATGATTGTATTTTTGGAAAATCAGGACCGTTATTTAAGGAAATATTTCGGTAATGTCTCGTCACAAATAACATATCTTTGTATCTATTTTTTCTCAATGCTTGTTCAAAGGTTGATAAACAAGTTATGAGAAATATATCGCCTGAATTTATGTTGATTGTATTTTTAATAAACAAGATGATTCATTATTCCAGAAAGATTTATATAGAAACAATTATGTGGGGATCTGATATGAGTTTTAAACCGACTTTAATTGAGTTATGTGGATTAAAATTTGGAAGGAAGACTACGGATTTTTTAAACTAGTTAAATCTAACTTTGAAGCACTAAAAAATGGCAAATATTTTTGAATAATATTTTCTAATATAAATGCTCGCTCAGTTGGGTCCTCTGACAAAATCTACTTGATTTAAAATATTTGTTTACAATTATTTTTATTAATTATCTTTAAAATTTTTTATTTACATTATGGAAAATAAACAGAAAAAACGGTAAAATCTGTTCACGTTTCCCACGTTCACGTTTCCACGTTTTATCACGTTTCATGTTTCATCACGTTCATGTTTCCCACGATTTCGTGTTTACGTTTCACGTTCATGTTTTACGAGAGTTCGTGTTTACGTTTCACGTTCGTAGCTTTACCATTCGTTCCACGTTCACGTTTTACGATTTCACGTGTTCCAACGTTTCCACATTACGTTTTGGGTGTATTTTTGGTCCATGTTTCCACGTTTACGTTTCAAAATTTTGCCTAAATAAATGGCGAACGGTTAAAACTTCAGAAGAAGCAAAAAAACTTGATCAAATAGAAAAGAAATTAGATCGACCAGAATTTAAAAGAACAGATTCGTAATTGGATGAAAAAGAACAAGAATTTATTCAAAAAATTAATCAACCTGTCAAAGCATCTGCAATAAAAAATGTTGAGGGGCAAAAATTGAAACAAAATGTTTTAAGCGATCAATCAAAATTTGATGAATTTGGTTCCAGTTTGTACGCACAATTTGCTGAATATTTTCGATACCAGAATCTGAGTTTCAATTGCCTCAAAATTACTCCATCTATCATACACATTTTTAGACCTCAGAATCATTGAAGGACTCTACCTATAGTTGAACCAAATAAGTCCCTGGAAACAAACGGATTATAATAATTGGTGAACATTGGTAAAAAATGATTCTTCCTAGAGCAAAGGATGGATAAATTTGGTTTGTATTGGGACAGAAAAAAGAAAAGTTTTAATGATTGGAAAATTTTGCCCTGTGAATTTTGAGAAATAATGAAATAATCATTATTAATGAAAAAAACATATGAAGAAACTCAAGGTTTATGGAGAGATTATTAACAGGCACTGATGTTTCCAAAGAGACGGTTTATATTTCTGAAGAAGACAAGACTGAAATAAGTTATTACTTGAAATTTTTATGGGAAATTCTGATTCAATTTACAAAAATAATGATCCATCAACTAAGAAACCAAAGTCCAAGTAAAGGTAAAAAAAATATTCTGCAATTTGGAATTAAACGAACAATTTGGGAAAAAAGAATCGAAGGATCAGGTTTTTGAGAAAATACAAGTGATAATAAGATTGGAAATACAGATATATCGACGCATTTGACAAAAACTCGATTTTTTTCGGAATTATTAATTATATTTATTGGCTCAAGAGAAGGCTGGAAATAAACAATTTTTTTGAATGAAAAGAAAGCAATTAAAGGATTTTTATTTTTCGATAACAAACTTTGACGGAAATGACTTGAAAAACCTGATGGGAATTAAAATATTTAAAACGAAATTTTGCCGTGGCAAATAAGTTCATCTATGATTGAGGGTAGTGGAACCTTTTGGAATGATTTTATCAACAATTTTAACCTTTTTGAATTACACGTACCACACTTATCAGTATCTGGGGCCTGGCACAAAAACTCGAAAAAGAAGACTAAAAAGAGGAGATCCTTGGTATAAATAAAATTAGATCCAAGATCTGCTATGGAACAAACGATATTTTTTATTGTCTAAAACATAGAGACACAAATTCACAGAACAATATAGCAGATAAAGTTTTGACAACGAAATAAAGCAATGGATAGATGTTTTTATTCAAAAAGATTGCTAGTTTTAGGTGAAAAGATTTGTTTGCTGCTTCCAACAAGCTGGAGCAATGTTTTTGAAGAGAAAAACTAGGAATGGGACATCGAAGAGAACTTGAAATCTATTAACTATAGTATAAATGGAGGTGAATGTATAATTTTCAGCAAAAATTCAGAAAAGAAAAAATAAAATCCCCGCTTTTTAAGAAGAAAATTAAACCCGTTTAGTATTCAATTTTAAAAATAGAATATCAACTAAAAAATGGCGAAGATAAGATAATTTTTAACAAATAGACAATACAAATAAACTCGAAAAACATAAGAAAAACAATAAAGGAACCAGGAAATAGAATTTTCTTATAATCAGATTGAAAGAACTTAAAAATGGGTGGGACCTTTTTTGAAAGAATTTATTAGATTTCTGGAGAAGGAAATATTCTCCAATTTGTTAAAAAATGTGTGTTTCCTTATGTGTTCGTAAAGCTGTACCTCCTCAATCGTTAAAAAGGATGTGATTTCCTATTGTTCGAAACATTTTAAATTGGGTTAGATAAAGAGTTGGGAAGATGTTACAGGATCCTGGATTAGATGAAAAAACTTTAATATTCACGTGAAATCAAACATTGAAAAAAAGAATTTAAACCTTTAACAATTCGGGGAATTGGAAGAAATCTGCCAAAAAAATATTAAACATTTATAGAGGAATCTTCTTCATGAGAGATTACATTACCTGAAAAAGTTAAGAAATTTGAATTCGTTGAAGAATTGTGAATTTTAGGACTCGATTGATGGGAAGTGGAACCACATTGGGATTTGTTATTATAAAAATGATAAAATGGAAAAATAGCATGTTTATTTTTTGGATTCAGTATGGAAGAAATTGAAGGACAAACCACCGATGAGAGAGAATTGATCCAATATTTAAAAAAATCAAGCGTCTACTACAATGATTACTCAGGATTCAAGACTATAAAGATCCCCCAATTTGTGGTCATTTATGTTGTGTTTTGTTTTGAATGAACTGAGTAATGGTAAATGATTTTAAAGAAGTTTGTTAACAAATTATTGCTTAATAAATATGGATTCAACAAAAATATTTTTTGACTGTATTTGGTACACAAATTATTCAAAATGTAGATAATAGTTTGAATTTTGATAGTTTGAGAAATGAGTTGATAACAAGTTAGAAAATTTATTACAAAACCTTCCAGATTCAGATATGTTTGCTGTCGAGATTGAAGATTTTAAAGCAGAAATATGATAACAAACTGCAAATTTCATGAGTTCAAATGAAGTTGCTGATAAAATAAAAACATTGGAAAAAGAAGTTGATGATGGTGTAAAAAAATTATTTACCAATTTAATGTCTCATATCGAAAAAGCTGATAAAAATTACTGAAGCGATCAAAGTTGAAAAGAATTATGTTAGTTTGGCTAATAAAAAAAGAATTGTCGGTGTTCGACCTGGTATTGACAAACATGATGTTGTTGTTAAAGAACAAATTTTAAAACCTCTAAAATTATCAGAAAACATCGATATTGTTGATTTACATGATCCGAATGTTAAAAATGCCTTAGATTTTAAAGGAAAAAGAATTAGCAGTGTTAGTAAAGGAATTAATCCATTTGATGTTGTTTGTAATGATTCAATTAGAAGATCCTATTAAAATGTTTAATGAACTAAAACAAAATTATGAGAATCATAAACAGCATGTTAAAGATTTTACAACAGAAGTCTATGACAAGTTAGAAGCCAGAAATAGAAGATCAGTAGACGATGTTGGTGAAATTAATGAAAAACTTACTAAATTTAAAGAGTCTTTTGATAAGTTTAGTTTAGATGCTACGAAAACTTTTGAGAATATTGGTCATAAATTTGTTTGAATACAATGATTCTTATGCTGTCAAATTTCAAAAATTAGAAGAACAATTAAATTTTCTTACAGAAAATTTTGAATTTTTTAGATTAAACGTTACAAAGAAATTATTTCCTGAAGTAATAGAAGAAGCAGAAGGATCAGATTTTTCCCTAAATAAATGACGCTCGTATATTGTGTGAGGTGCAAAGAGAAAACTGCCACAAATGATATAAAATACTATGCAAACATTAACGGAGTTAAAAGAATTTTGGGAAAATGTGCTGAATGTAACCTCAAAAAAGAGTCAATTTATAAAAACTTGAAATTTTTCCCTAATAAATAGAGATGGCGGGGACATTACAGTGCTTTCGATCTTTTTATAATGCTAACACGAAAGAGATTTGAAAAAAGAACATTGGGATGACATTTCTCAAAAATATGAATTATCCGAAGATATGATGAGATTATACGTAAACAAATTGAATTGGTATAACATTGCTAAATATCAAAATCTGTCCCCAGAGTTCATTCAAGAAACTATACATTATCAATTAAAAGATCATATGTCTGTTCTTTGTCTCTATCAACACTTGAGTATAAAGTTTTTGGATGAAAATAAAGATACAGTTGATTGGAACAATATTATAGATAGCGGTTACTATCCTGTGCAAATTTTATTGAAATATGTGACCGAGATCGCAAAATTTAAGGAAGAGAATCCTGAATATGACGAAGTAGATCATTAAAAATGGACTCTAATCTTTTTAATTATTTTACTAAAATTTATATCTTTTCTTATAAAAATAGTACATTAGATCGATGAAAAAATGATATCTTTCGTTATACATGATGTTTAAAATTTCTAAATTTTCTCTTATTAAATGGCGGACTACAGAAAATAATTGCTAGTGATATTGAAAGGGCGGAGTTTAAAAATTTCTATCCAATTAGTAAACAACATTTGAATGAACCGAATAAAAGAACTGAGTTTAATATTGATTTTGGAGATAACTTTTGCTCGTCTAACTTCCAGTTTTATATTTCTGGAACTTTAACAAAACAAGATGGTCAAGCATATCTTGGAACTGATAATGTTAGATTAATCGATAATTTTATACCGTTTTTATTTTCTAAGATTGAAGTAAAAAAACACAATAAATTGATAGAAGGAAGTCGAAAAACTGTGGTACAGTTTAAGCAACAATTAAAGAGAACTAATTTTCGTATTCAAAAAAGTGTATGTTATTTTCTCAAACTCTCTAATGGCTTTGAAATCAGGATTTTAAATTTTGGTGTTTTTTGAAAGCAGCTGGAAATTTAATTCTCAATTTTGGATTAGGATTTTTTTGGAAAATGTTACTTATTCCCGATCTATAAAGGAGGATTTTATCTAAGGATATTTATAAGAGCAGGATAGACAATGATGTGATTCTGAAGGACTGCAACTGGAAAAAATGTTATCGCACTGTTGATGGAAAAAATAATCAATTACAGATTTTTTTATTAGAGTTCCACATTGGATTGATTTATTAAAAACCACGAGTAAAATTAGGTTGATTGATGTGAAATTACAAAAAGTCAACAACATTATGTCTTAATTTTCTAGATTGGCAATGTATTGAACAAAACGTTATTACTGGAACAACTTATTCGTTTTCGATATCACAAATAATTTATAGAAATATATTCAATCCCAAGTGTCCGTTATCATGAGGTTTTCAAACAGATATGACAGAATAATCAAGAAAAAAATCCTTCAAAGTTTGGATAGTTTGGATGTAAAATAATATTCAAGAGTAGTAAAATTGAACGGTTCTATTATTATCCACCACGATGAGAATTTACAAAATTTAAAATCATTTCAGGAGGTCTTTTTCAGAATCATATTGGTATCAAGATGTATCAAGATTTTAAGAAAGTGGGTTACTGTAACTAATAAGGAAATGTATTACAATCCTAAAGAATTTTTAGCGAATAGACCTTAGTTTATGTTCATTGATAACAACAAAGAGTATGACAAATATTTCTGGTTCAGAAGAACGATATAATTTCTATCAACATGGATTTTCAAAAAGCTGTTTACAAAACGCGAATTTGTTATGTGGTTGTGGTTTTCTGAGAAATTTTTAGCCTATGATGTGATTAAGAACGATATTAGAGAAAATTTCAGTAATTAATGATGTTTCATATTATTCTCTTTCATTCCTTCTAAAAACTTCAAAAATGATACTCTTTCGCTGATGAAAATCTCGATTTCTTCCGGAATAAATCTTTGTAATCAATAGACAAAATATCCTAAATAGTTGTACAATAGAATGAAATTATTTATATTTATCTCTGTTGTAGAAATGTAAACATAAACATTTGTGCTGAAAAATTTATACCCTCGGCAAAGTACTTTAGTTCCATAATCTCCATTTATAAAAAAATCTTTTTGTTTAAATGGAAGGAGTATAATTCCCAACCTGTTACAAGTGTTATAATTAGAGGAAAGAAAATTATTGATAAAAGAATATTTAGTTTTGTAGAGATTGGTAATTTAATTTTGTTAATGAAAGTACCTAAACCTAAATAGAAAAATTTCGAAATAAACTAAACACCATTTGAATAGGCTCTGCTTACTAAAAATTGCAATATGGAGGTAAAAAACAAACACAATTTGTTACAAGAATTTAGAAAACAGATAATAAAAATTTTTTACTTATCTCTTATGGAAACCGTTGAAAAAAATTATTTTCCTTTTCAAAAGAATACATTAGGTTTGTAGGTATCGATATACACACGTTTTAATATGAAAAGATATCTACGCTTGTATTTTTTTATTATCTAGATGTAGAATTTGTTTATGATTTTGAAACCAGAAATCCTCGCATGATTTTATAGTACATTTGGATGAAATTAATCGAAGAACCTCGTGATAAGAATGCGGTTTTACTCACATTCTCCCCGACTTCTCGAGTGAAGGTTAGCGAATTTCATTTTTTTCCGTCTTTGAATTTTTTCTATTTAAATGGAGTTCTTGAAGGAGTTAAATGATATTGGAGAATGTAAGTTCAAAGAGTATAAGAAGTTAAATGAATTGGAAGAAAATAAGAAATACAAAATTTTGAATTTGGAGAAAATGAAGGATAAATTCGGGTTTACAATAATTGCCGAGTTGGAAGATTGTAAAGTACACTTACCGAACAGATTTTTGACTGTTTTGGATGAGAAAAAGATTAAAGAATTAAACAAAAATGAAAAATTACACTTGGTTGTTACTGGAAAGAAGACTATTAAAGATAAAGAAATTATAACAATTAACTTTGTAGAATAAAGTCTTAACTCTAAAACTTGCAGTCCCTCCCCACGTCATAGTACTGTTTTGATAACCATAGTTGGTGTCTTTCTTCATAGGAATCACATGGAATATTATCTACAGTAATACGTTTTGTTTCACACAAAATGTGGCTATATTCTATAAGAAAAATTTTATAATGCTCTTTAATGAATTGTGTTGATAAATCTTGATACTCACAAAAATTCCTAAGAAATTCATCAATTAAGTCTTGATTATCTTGAAAGGACGTATAATATGGGAAAAATGTCATAAAAACGATGAAAACTCTCTGTTTGTTTATTTTTTACTTTCTTTTCAATATCTTTCGTAATTATATTAAATATGTAATCCCTTACTTTTTTAGTTTTTTGCCGATAGTAAAAACACTCCATTAGACGTTTTTTCTGCAAAAGACTTTACAAGTTCTTTGAATTCTGTATCATTTAAGGAAAGTATCGAAGACGGTATCAACTGTTGTTGAAAATAAACCGGCAATTCACTGAATTCATCTTTGTTGCACTGTTTTAATGCTAGAAATTGTAGAGACTTTGGTGAGTTCATGTTGTTTATTTAGTAGAAAAGTTTTTTATTAAAGTACAGTATGTTTTTAGTAAAAATGTTTTAAATTGATTAAATTTTATTAAGATTTCGAAGATTTTTCCTTTATTCGTAGCAGATTTGACAACATTTTACAAAGCACAGCTTAAGAAAGTAGAAGCAAACAGCTGTAGATTTGGTTAATTTTTCATTCCACAGAGTAGATAGTAATGTACCGATCGCTTTTGGAGACGAACGACTGTAGATTCGGTTAATTTTTCATTGAGATTTGCTGTGTTATTTCTCAGCTTCCTTTATGGTACATTGAACAGTATTTTACATTGCTTTTCGGTTGGCTCCGAAAGTGCGCTAGGACCGCCATATTATTATCTACTTATATAATTTCAATGAGCATATAATTTCTATAATATATATATATAATTTCAATGAGCATATAATTTCTATTATATATATATATATATATATATATATATATATATATATATATATTAATATAGAACCAAATTGTACATGTACCAATTCGTAATAGAGAACCAACAAACCTCTGTGTAAGGAA
>NW_025779554.1:0-58466 GCF_021130785.1 Homalodisca vitripennis | reverse complement strand
ACAGTATGAAATGTAAAGAATTAAAAAATATTTACTTTTAACATGGATATTATTATATTTCGTAAAAAAAAAAACATTATAAACGTGTTTGGTTTTACAAATAAGAAGAAAATTATGTATAACGTGCCTTATATGTGTGATTATAATTGGTGAAACATTACATTGGAACTTCTTAATTGAGCTTTAGCTACGCATAAAATTGTTACAAACATTATCATGTGTTTACCCAAACAACCCTCAGGTAATTGTAAAAATAATTAAATTAATACATTTTTATCTTTAAAACTGAATTTATTATCGTGTAATAAGTAAAGCCTTACATATCCGGCTTTCGTATGAAAATGAAAAGTAAAAGTTTCTAATTCACTGAAGTAATATGAAACAAGTACTTATTCCGCCGCGTCTGGAATCCGAATCTCTTACTTATTGAGAAAAGCATTTTTAATATACACAATACCAATCTATTTCATTTAATATAACATTATGTAAAGAGTTTACCTCTTGGGTATCTTTAAATTATAGCGTAAATAGTATTTCAATCATAAAAGTGATAAAAAATATCCTAATCTTGCTTTATATGAATAGGAGTCGATATTTGAAACAGAAAATAAGGTATTGCAACTTAAAATTTTACCTGAACATACTGTAGGTAGTACAGTACGTCTGTACAGTGAGTAGGTATCTTAGAATAGATAACGCAATTTCTGCATGTTGAGCCGGTTCAATACCTATATCTCCCCGGCTCATGTGTGTTTTATATAGTGTATGTGTGTGTGGTTTATTGGCTGCAGAGGCCACTGACCATTTGAAGGCATTTGGCCTTTCCGGGAGAGTGGCGTCAAGACTCCGAGCCGTGGTGTACAAGTTAGGAGTAGCTCCAGTTTAAAATTTTTGTTTAATTAAGTGTTTTGTTAGTTTTTGCTGAGCTGTTTTCCTTCTGACATGTGCGGCTAAGTTTACGGCCCCTCACTGATGAGGTCCAAGAGATGAGTTGATTTCCTCCTGTCATCTCTCCATCATGCGTGGTCGCAGAGAACCTTCGCTTTTGCGCTCTGCTGAAGGACGGCCACCATGATGGATATTTCTTCTAGTCAACATCTGTGATACCCTGCTCATATTCTTTATTTATTTGTTATTGTTATTGTTGCCATTTATATAGTTTATATTTTGTTATTTAATTTTAAGTTAGTTTTAGATATTATTTAGTTATTTCTTGGATTTCATTAGGAGCCCCGCCCTTAGCCGAAGGATACCGGGTGGAATTGGCATTTCTTGTTTCAAATTATGGCGTTTCTAATTTTTGTATGCAGGTGCACCTGACAAGGATTGTTTGAGGTATATACTACTGCAGGCACTTTTTATTTTTTTATTTTTTTTATTTATAGTATATATATATATATATATATTTATATTGACTGGATAGGCCTATGTTATGTCTTAGTAAATGAACCTGAGTATACTGACGACGGTGTTCTTTTATTAACTAGTTTAGTTTTGATCCGGCATCCCGTTCGCCACCATGGGCGCGCGCTTCCCTGATGGTTTGCTGTGGGTGTGCGAGCGGCGATGTACGGTTTCAATGGTAGCAGAGCGTGGTTAGCTGCTCTCTCAGCTGTCTCTCAGTTCTGGTTTTGTTTGTTGGTGTAGGTTAGTGTTAGGTAGGGGGAGGTTAGAGTATACAACTTTTTTTTATTAGGAGCTCGCCCTAGCACAGGATACCGGGTGGAATTGGTTTAGTGTCTTGCTTCCTGCAGACTTTCCCTTTGCAGGGAGCAAGGGACTCTAAATTGCTTAACCGCTATGTTGCCTAGTAGGCCTATGTTATGTCTTAGTAAATGAACCTGAGTATACTGACCACGGTGTTCTTTTTTTACCTAGTTTAGTTTTGATCCGGCATCCCGTTCGCCACCATGGGCGCGCGCTTCCCTGATGGTTTGCTGTGGGTGTGCGAGCGGCGATGTACGGTTTCAATGTCCTTCCTTAGGTGACATTATAATGGCGACTTTACAACTTTAGCCTGTAAATGTTGTTATGGCTAAACTTGTTAAAAATAACAACACACACACACCTAGAGTCATTGCGTAAAAGTAAACATATTAATATCTAACATCGTTGACTAGATATATTTCCTGCTTTTAAACATATCTTTGCTCATACAAAAAATGTTGACTGAATGCAGTGAACAAATCAACTGTCAAACTGTAATAGTGTTGTCTGAGTATAAATAAGTTAAACATGTTTTGGTTAAAGTATTGTAATATATTTAGAACACAAATAAAAAAATACCTAAAACACAAATAAAATACAGATTATTGTTCTTGATCTGTAGACCTTTAATAGGTGTTAGTGTAGATCTATGGTATGAACAAATCTTAAATAAGAAATGTTCCCATATAGTACTAAAAGGCAAAAAATTATAGCGTACATGAAGCATCAACAATAATGTGGACTTACTGCAGTACATAGAGTTCCATGTTCATACGACCAGTTAAGCTTATTTTAATTAATAGAATGAACGTATAAGAGGTTGTTTAATATGTTTTTGATAAAGTTATGAACCCTCCGATCCAAAGATAGGGTACAATCATTATTGTATTTTGTTAAAAATTATTTACTTACAAAGTTTAAAAACACCAGTTATGAAACAATAAGTAATAAGCAGCGATTAGTCCATACAAACTTAAAATTGTTAATAAAAGAAATGTGTACAAAACAAAAACCCAAAGTTGGAAATGAGTGTTCAGGTGGTTGAAAAACTTCTGATTTGGGAATTTAGTGATCAGCAAGTCCCTATAGTTGAGTATGATGAAGTATAATTTATTCTTTCTCAGGATAAAATTCAGAAAAACACCAGCAAACTTCTATAACTGAAATATTAACAAATATTTTGAAATATTGCTTGAAATTAATGAGATTTTCTGAACTGATAGTATTTTCTCTTATACCATTATAACTTTTCAAACCTCCTTATATGTATTATTCGTGTAAAATACACCAATAACGAAATAATAAAATTCTACTAAGTTACTAAAAATGTCTTAAACCAATCGTAAATTAAAAAAATAAAGAATTAGATGCATTATTTGCAAAATCAGATTTCAGAGAAATACGTAGGTCTTTAGTTTCTTGTTTGGTACAAACTGCAAACTGAACTGTGGCCCTGTAAGAGAATTCAAACGATAGACACCTTTTGATGAAAGCTGAATTCTTAGTCATGAGTATAAATATATATTTTCTTCATCAAAACATCAATAAAACTCAAGTATGGTAATGGAAATATCTTATTAATTCAGTATGTGACAAGAGCTGAAAGAAAAGGACTTTTAGCCTAAATAGGTATCCTAAATCTCTACGTATTTGTAATTTCTTTATCTGGGCACAAAGCAAACTCAGCTGTAACATCGGATATACAATTAATTCGAACCAGACCTGCTCCTACACGTACAAAACATGATATACGAGTGAAATAAGAGTCCCGAGTTTAATTACTGCCAAGCCATAATTTACCACAAATTTGTTTAGAACTTCACTAATGTAACCGAAACAATCATTACATAATTATTTTAAAACATTTACAACTAACCACGTTGTTCCGGAACCAAAACAATTCTGATTTAGTTATTTAGTAAATTCGGTTTTAATAATAATTAACAATTAAGTACAATGGTTATTGGATGCAAGGAATAAAAAGTCCTTTTATTAGTACAAAAACACTAAGTTTTACCAATTAGTTAATGCACTGGTTAATAAAATCTTCAGCTCTTCCGTTCGCCGTGAAATGCGATAAACGTTTTAAATGTTAAAAAATATTTAATATTTTTCCACGATTTATGTGAAGAATTTTCTTCGTATTTACTGATCAGAACACGTAATAATGGTGTAGCAAGATCATTTATACGTTTGTTATAACATCTATTCTGAAAGTCCTACGATTAACGTAAAGTTTGTACTGATTTGTACGCTAAAAAGTAATTGCCTGATATAGATGGGCAGTTTTAAGATTAAATTGCCTTCACTTGTTATAGTCCCACAAATTGTAACCATTAAAACAGTTAAAACTATAAAATATACCACTTCAAAAGCAGAATTTACAATAAATATTGTTTCGAATAACAAAATTTGAGATTATAAGTGTGGAAAATAACACGCAATTTAATTGTGTTTAATATTATTTTTATTTTAGCAATTTATAACGTATAACCAGAATAATATCTGTGTAATATACTTACATTACATATGAGAATATTATTTTCAATAAAGCTATATAAACATTGAAATATTGCTCTCAGCGGAACATAGAACGATACAAAGCGTTTAATACAAATCGGAATATTGCTGGCATATAATGAACTAAGGATATGAAGCTGATATATAGCTGCCATTTCAGAGCGGGAATAGCGGAGCACCATGCTGTTGACTATAAACGATATCAGCGTTCGATATTTGATATTATAGCACTTTCTACTTCACCATGGTTTCGTTATTAGTATTTATAGGAAGACCTGTAAATTAAAAACAGTTTTTTATCTTTGTAACGTTCTTATCTTGTTATTTATATGCACTACATAACCAATTGGAATATATGACAAATGAAATTCCTGGCCATTACTTTAAAAGATTTTACTTTAAAAAGAAATAAATAGTACATTTTAGCTATAGTATCAGGGTTAGTTAACTTCCAGCCCTCTTCTCTCTACCTGAGGATTTATGCATTAAAGCATTAAAAGCATAAAAAATAAATGAAGCATAAAATGCACTTACAATGGCTTTATCCATAAGTTTTGTAAGATAAAAAGTCTTGTATAGGTGTCAATGTGTCCAAATTTAAAGTTGTTTAGTAAATTAGAGGTTAAATAGATTTTAAAATTTTTTTATTACAAAAACTTTACATGAAACAAATTATTAAGAAATGTGTCAAAAGCTATAAAATTAAAGTCAAAGATAACAACCACACACTATATTCTATGGTTTTAAACCAACAGTGTAGGATAAGAGACAGTGCGCTTGTTTATTACAGGACACACTAAGAAACTGTTTAACTACACACTTGATTAATGAAGTTACCACAGCTGATACTTGGTCCAACTCTCTAACACAGCTCAGTTACTAACTCACAACATGGTAATTGGTTAATAAGCTTAATAGGTTTCGTGTATTTAACAATGAAATTCACCACTCTATATTGACTAAGCTTATTGGTGTTGTTCAGTATAATACAAGGTGTCAAATAAAAGGTGATTAAAAGAAACTGAATGTTATTATGCACTTGGAAATGTGCTTTAAAATTAATGAATGTGTATCACTTCTTTGTACGATTAAACTGAAGTGCTGATCATTGGCTGAGCTTCACCGAAGCTTAACCATTCAAATGGGTTATAAAAGTACTTGTTTCTCTACGCCTGTACGTCTTTTCCGCACGATGTATTAGAAATGAACTGACACGTGACTTTAAATTATTTTGTATTACTAATTCTATATAGGCATAATTTAATTCGATAATAGAGAATTGCCATTCTATTGAATTTTGCTAAGCGTTGGAATCTATTTTTACATCTGTTTTAGAGATAACCCTGACGGCAACGAATTAAATTAAACAACTAGGTTTGCATACAAAATAAGAACAACCATGTTACATCTTAATATATGAAGTAGTAAAAATTTATGGCTATAGAATTGAAATATTACATACAGCCTCCACGAAGCCTATTATACTTGGCGTGACGTACCCCCACTGTTTAATAGACATTATTCAAGACATATATTTAAGATTATTAATACATAAACAGTATGAAGTTCTATGTTAGGATTCAAATAATGCATGAGTCGTAAATGATCCAGAAACCCCGCAGGTAACGATGAATACAACCAAACTATACCTTAGCAAGGCTCATCGAACCGTCGGTTCCATATAACTAGTCAAGTGTTACATTGAGTTATAAATGTATGCTGAGCACTACAATTGTGTACAGGTTGGCAAACATTCCTGCACTGTTATTGGCAAACCTGGTGCTGCAAACCTTTTCCAGAGTTTCATTACCGGTTTCGTCAGCCATTTTTATGGTGAATAGGAAATATGCTGATAATTATGGATACTTTTTTATCTACACACCTATTACTCAACGGGAATAAATTTTTTTAATTTGTATTTAATAGAAAACATTTTTTGGATGCTAAAAATGATATTATAAATAAATATTAATCACAAAATATCTTACTAAGTGCTTGTCTTCAGAAAGGGTCAAACAATAGGGCTAATTATGTTTGTAAAATGTTCATTATAATTTGAGCATAATTTATAGTAAAATCATGTATTTATATTTGTAAACGTACCTGAAATAGTTTGCAATTCCAACACATTTTTAGTACTTATATTTCATAATCCAAATTTAACTACAACTAATGACCTGAAGACACTTTCATATGAAGTTCGATTTATTTATGGCTGCATTAAAAGTTTTAAGACGTACCATAATACATAAAATAAGATATAAAAACCTAAGAGAATTTTCAACCAATGCATGCGGTATATATAACACAATTGAAAAATAATGCCACTAAAAAGTATATTTTACGCATATAAAAGATGACTCCTGCTTTGGGTTATCGGTCATAGACACGTGTTTTATTCTCAAGCAAAAATTAAGTTTATTTTTCAGTGACTCTTTGTCAGAAACGCGAGAAACCAGAAGGTAACCGCAACCGTTTTTATACAAAAATGGTAAAATGTTTTATTTTACATTGACTTCGAAGTTACTTGCGTTGCGATCAGGCGTTACATGAGTTTATTTTTTTGGTAGGTATTAATTTAATCCTAAAAAGACATTGATTTAATCATTAATAAGAATTAAATTGTTGAAAAATTAGGCGTTATTCTTCATTACGTAACAACAATAAAATTACAATAACTGCTAACTTCAGAATCTACATGTATACTAAGGTAGTAACTCTACTAATTAGGTTAGCTTAATTGTAGTTTAAGATAAAGTAAATGTGGACTTCATTATTATACTTCGCAATGAAGTGTGGTACGATGGCCGCTGGACCTACCGGAACAAAGGCGACGTTCTTTGGTCTTAAGTAGCGCAACAAAAATACGCGGGTTTTGAAACGTAATGTGTGTTTACAAAATATTGATCGAAAATATTTACTTAAAGAGTAATCTTTTATTAATATTTACGTATATCAATGCACTGATATTAATACTGTAGTGATCTAAATAGCTTTAGAAACTTTAATAGAGAAAATTGATTAATCTTTGGATATATATGCCACAGCGGACTTTTTAGTAGTCCTATTAGAGATGTACAATTACAAAAGAGAACTAAAATCATTGATTTGATTAAAAATATCGATGCACAAACAGACTAAAACAAATAGCTACCATACTATTGAATGTTTATAATTTTTTTATGATCATCAAATTTTGATAATAGAAATATTGTAAATCCGTCAATTTTTATTTTATTACAGCATAACTCTTCCTTGTTATAATATTTTTTCAGTTTATTTGTAATGTATTCTGTTCTATCCCCGTGTATTTACAGTATCCATGTGTTTTGCTAGTTGCTTGTAAATCCCAACAATGATATTGTTGTACACAGCGACCCATTATACTATTACGGCTAAAATAAATAAATTAATGTTCTAGTATCTCCAAACCTCTGTCTATTTCTGTTTACAGGTTCAATGGTCGTTACCATTTCTTTTAGTTGTTCGTTCCGATTCAGCTGACATTGACAGCATCACTTTTTGCTCTTTTCAGGTGTCTTATTGTGTCACTACTATGTTGCATAAATATGTATGTTATATTCTACATATGGTTCATGTATACTAATGTGTCAAATAAGTAAATACAGTGAACTGTATTTTAAAACTGACATAAATATGTAATCTATATATAAAGTTTTCGTGTCACACAAAATGTGTTTCAGAAATACAACCAATGTACATAAATTAGATACTTAATAGCAACAGATGACATATTTGTAAAATGAATGCATGTTTTACAAACAACACATGTGTGTGTATATATATATATAGTGATAGGGAGGGAGGGAGGGAGAGAGAGGGGGGAAGGGAGAGTGTGAGAGAGAGAGGGAAAGAGAGAGAGAGAGAGAATAGTTATTGACTATTCGAAAAGAATATGGCATCAAGGTTTAAAAAAAATCATCACAACTTTCTTTTCAATCTCACGAAATTTTATATTTTCAAACTTATCCGACATATTTCACCAGTTACAGTAACATTATTGCATACTGATGAATTTATTTAAAAGTATAATTAAAACAAAACCATATCAAAGACTACAACAAACTGCCAAATTTGCATTTCACCAGATGCCACCCAATTCATATAAAAAATTTACCTCTAAGAGTCTATCAAAAAGCGCAACTATATTGCAGCAATCAATCAGACTTTAACTACTTTAATAGACTGGGTAATGTACTTTTCGAAAGGGGGTATCCGAAACATCTTGTAGATAAGCTAATCAGAGGACGTAATAATTACATTAATGTGAAAATGATTGGTAAGGCTAAAGTAAACTTAAAAAAGATGGTAACAAGTAGAAACACACTATAATCATTTAAATTTATCCATTCTATACACACGGTAGAAGTAGACGACATCCTTATTTTAGTATCTATCTTTCAGGTGTTTGTCACATATTTAACCTAATAAAATTAATATTGTAACTCAGACAAACTATTCGTTATTCCACTGTGCAGCCTATATGTTAGGGTAAAACTTGTCCAACACTCTGTACTTTGAGGAGGCAAATTTTTGAGGTATCTACTTATGAATAGAATGATAAAGTAATTTCATCTTCTTATTCATTATATCAACATACAAGAGTTAGTTAATTAGGAGCTAATCATACAAAGTTATCAAAATATAGGACTCATGAACTTGAACAGCACATTTCTATTGTGCTGTGATTAATACATTTTTAATGTCAGCAAGTAATTCATTAAAACAAAAAAATTATTACAATTATTTACAGTTTGAATTGTTAGAATAATAACATATTTTCTATTAATCTGCACAATAAAATATCCACATCCTACGTGAGCGGTTCGATTAAATCACAAATCGTAAATTATCTAAAGAATATTACACAAGCAATATTTTTTATATATTTTCTGAGTTTTCTCTATTCACCGATTCTAAGTATGCTTGGCCAAGACAATCCTTCAAGTTTCAAGCACCCGTGGAATGATATCCATTTTGATATTACCACCATTCATCTTATTTGGATATCTCACCACATCCTCATATTAAAAATAATTAAGCTTTAAGAATGTTAAGGCTGCAAATCTTTCCGGCATTGCAGAGAAAGACATGCGGTCAAATAAAATAATTAGACTTCATAAGAAAAATCGCTAAACTTTTCAAATATAACTGTTTAGCAAAAGGTTCTGCTATGCTTCAAAAACGTTTTAGCAAACATCACAAAATGTTTGGCAGTTCTTTTGATTTGTACAACATTATTTCAAAACACTAACAAACATAAACCAAGTGAGCTGATAGAACAGATTGAACTTTGCAATTCATTATATCAAGTTCAGTTATCATCTCACCAACAACAAAGTTTAACATAGCTCTTATCCTCTGCCTACCGTCTCTCTTAGTTCATTTGAATTATTTTTATTTATCACCAATATTAAAGACAAAAGAAAGTTTAGTATAATTAAATGATAAACTGAACTACAAATGTATTTATATTATTTGAAAGCTTGGACGTATAATATTAAGTGACTGTAAAATTAACTTTTTATTTTTAACCCCTTTATAAAGTAGCATGTTCTAATTTTATAATAACCTCCTTAAAAAATAAACTTGAAAAGAATGAAGTAAAATAAGTTCCTATTAACTCAAATATGGTTCTAGCCTACACAGCATCAAACATGTTCTAAATATTGTACATGTACACTACATTTTTCGAAATTACCGTTGCACCCTCCGGTGGCTAAAAAGTAAAGAGTGCTCCACATGGGATTGTAATAGTTTTTAAATAAAAAATATAACGCATACACCACAAATTCAAAAAAGGATATATGTGACATACATACAAACAGTAGGCATACGATCACGACCGGGCGGAAAACTGGTTGATAATCTAAAGTACCATATGTGACCAAATTATATAGTTCCGGGCCTATATTCCTTTAATTTTAAAACTAGAATGTAGCATGTATAAAAAATAATATAGTTAAGAGGTTTAACAAAAAACAACTATTGATCTTATTATATTATAATATATTAAAATTCTATATTCATCTGTTGTAATATGAGGGGAAAGGGAGACCTGTAAACGTTATATATAAAAAAGTATTGCAAATTGACAATTCTTAAAAAAAATAACGACAGTAGTTTTCCAAGAGAAATTTAGGAATAAGATTATATATTAGGCTTACTTCAAGGTTTTTAATTTCTTACTGTACATATTTAATAAAGTAAATATTTGAACCGGACATTACCTGATAGATTTTTAAAAATCGTATTCACGTTTATATTATTGATACAGCCGTGTATTGACACTCGGAATGATGGTAGGTATTTCCGTATGAATAAAAATACTAAAGCCCTTTGAAAAAATTTTGCAGCTGTGAAGATAATTCGCAAACTTATTTATATTGCATGTGCTATCGAGGGCATCTGTTATTTCTCTGTAAATCTTGTAATTGATATAAATAGAAAATGTGTTGCGTATTTTAACCAATATTGTAATATAAATAAAAATATAACATCGAAATTTGTTGTCATAATGAAAATATGATATTGATTACATAAAATTTTCAAAACTCCTTAAACGTGTTCCGATAAACACGAACTCTTTTTAACGTTGATTGTCTTGGATTTTAAACCATTTGAGGGTTTCCCCCACTGTTTCTATCCCAGCAACAATATAAACGCTATGAATGGTTATGAATTAATTACTGATGACCCATACAGTAAATCTCTTTTGCAATACCAAAGGAAAACGTTAAAACAGAGCAAAATTAGGGAATCTCACAGACTTGTGCATATATCTACTTATCCAAATGCATGCCATAAGTGTGTTAATTGGTACAACAATATTTAAACGTAAATAACAAGATATTTTGCTTTCTATTTAATTTCATGTCTCATTCTAATGCTAGAAATAGTTATGCTAGTAAGTTTCATTTTAATGTTATACAATTTATACTGTACTTTATTGATAAATAACTGATATAATGATTACATTTAAGTTATATCTTAATGCTTCAATTTATTTCTTAATACCTTTGCATGTTTTAGATATAAAATAAAAGAAAACATTTGTATGAAAAAATGATTCGATAAACATATATTTTAACAACTGTTGGAATTACTGTATCAAACTGTACTATTAATTTATAAAATTTACTAAAAATACGAGTTGGATAAGATACAAATTAGGATTTTAAGAACTTAGAGGTAAACTTAAACCTCATAAAGTTTAAATCCACGCCAACTAAATTGTCCGCCTGGTTTAGTAAAGACGGTAATTGCAATTAACATTTAATTATTTGACTCAGCGACATAATTCAATAAAAAATTATGGTTGCCTGTAAATTCGGTTTTACGGGCGAAGATTTTACGTGACAACGTCTTTTTCTCGGTAGAATATTTATTGATATGAATATTATTAAATTGCACAATAGGAACAAGGAATTGAATGAAAATAAGAATTGCACAAATTTTAACTATAGAAATATATTTTGTTTACTAAAACATTGTACATAATTTGAAATTAATTAAAATTTGTTATTGTAAATGGTAAAGTTGAATAAAACATTTACTAAAATTGGAATTTGAAATTCTTGCTAAACACAGTTAAATTCTAACTACGCGCGTGGTGATTGGTCGGTTTAGTTCGTTTGTTTGGTCGCACTGTTATGACAGGTTAGAGGTTATAATTTGTTATTTTAAATGTTTGACTAGCAATACGCGCTGTTTCTTCTCAATCGACTGAATTACGATTGATTGCAGAGTGATTTAAACTAATAATTTACTTAACACTATCAACATTTGTCAATAGTATGACATAACCTATAAACTCAGTTTCTCAACTTTTGTGTCAATCTAACAATTAATCAATCAATCATAGTTTACGATAATGAAATATCAGTGTACAATTTTTATGTTTATTGTTGTAGTTGTTGTAAATGACGAATCTAAGCACTCCACATTTTCACGAATAAACATAGTTATCTGCTTTATCCCGTGCGGTGGACCCACAGTTATCTGCTTTATCCCGTGCGGATCCCGTGCGGCGGACCCACTGGACGGGCATCGTAACGTTACCGGGCGTTACACTTTTTCATGAGTGACTCCGAGCCGCAACCTAATTTAAGACGTTGTCACGTCAAAAAATTTATTTGGCTTATGCTAAATTTGTTTCATTTCAATATAACATTTTCTCTTAATCCAGTTTTATTTAATTCCTTGAATTCGTTTAGTATAAATTTTTGTTTACAGTACGTTTACTTTTTGTATGTACATTGTATGCTTCTCATCCCTAGCTGTATAACGAATATTGAATTTTGTAAATGTTTGGAATGTAACACTTTTGAAGTTAAATTTTCTGAGGAAACCTAATTTTTACATAAATATACTCATACTATACTATAACTATAATAACAAAAAAATTGAGCATTGAAATAGTAGCGTGGAAACCATATACTTCGAATATGCATATCAATAAAGATCAAGCTGCAAATCAGATAATATACAGACATAAAATCTAATACACCATTCACAATTAATTCACAGATAATAAATAGACTCTACGTTCTGCTAAACTCATCCGCGAAACATATTATTTAGTATTTTTTGAACATAAATAAAATAAATAAAAACTTCTGTTCTGAAACGTGTGGTCGCGCCACCAGCAATGAGGAGTTAGTTTAGCACTAAAACCATTATTGATACCAATCATACTATCATAAACGCAAATGGGTGTAATCCATTATTTAATATTAGTTTTTATAAAATTAGATTTGTATTAGCGTTACAGTAAAACACATAATAAGGTAATTATTATCTATAATTAGATTAAAACATCCGATGTCCAATTATACGACTTATTAATTAATTTTTCATTTCAGCAGAAAACAACTTATATCAGTATTAATTTATATTGTATGTATGTTTAAATACTTTCCTAGTACAATACTATAATATAAATATAATATATATATATATATATATATATATATATATATATATATATATATATATATATATAAGTAGATATGAATATGCCGGTTCTAGACCACTTTTGGGACAGACAGAAAATCAATGTAAAATACTGTCCATTGAACCATAAACAAATCTAATAAAATCTAACAGGAAAGCACGAATGTTAAATAACCGAATCTTTAGCTGTTTTACTGTTCAATGTTTGCTTCTACATTTATAAGCTGTTTTAATGAAAAAATCAAAAAATCTTAATAAAAAATCTTTATTCTACAAAGTTAATTGTAACACAGTCTTTATCTTTAATAGTCTTCTTTCCAGTAACAATCAAGTGTAATTTTTCATTTTTGTTTAATTCTTTAATCTTTTTCTCATCCAAAACAGTCAAAAATCTGTTCGGCAAGTGTACTTTACAATCTTCCAACTCGGCAATTATTGTAAACCCGAATTTATCTTTCATTTTCTCCAAATTCAAGATTCTATGTTTCTTCCATTCTTCCAATTCATTTAACTTCTTATACTCTTTAAACTTACATTCTCCAATATCATTTAACTCCTTCAAGAACTCCATTTAAATAGAAAAAATTTAAAGACGGAAAAAATGAAATTTGCTAACAATCACTCGAGAAGTCGGGGAGAATGTGAGTAAAACCGCATTCTTTTCAAGAGGTTCTTCGTTTAATTTCTCCAAATGTACTATAAAATCATCGAGGATTTCTGGTTCAAAATCATAAACAAATCCTACATCTAGATAATAAAAAAATACAGGTAATATCTTTTCATAATAAACGTGTGTATCGATACCTACAAACCTAATGTATTCTTTGAAAAGGAAAATAATTTTTTCAACGGTTCCAAGAGATAAGTAAAAATTTTTATTCTGTTTTCTAAATTCTGTAACAAATTTTGTTTGCTTCTTGTCTCCGTATTGTAATTTCATAAGCAGATTATTCAAATGTGTTAGTTTATTTCGAAATTTCTTAGGTTTAGGTCTTTCATACAAAATTAAATTACAATCTCTACAAACGAATCTTTTATCAACAATTTCTCCTCTATTATAACACTTGTAACAGTTGGCATTATACTCTTCCATTTAAACAAAAAAAGATTTTTTTTATAAATGGAGATTATGGAACTAAGTCTACCGAGATATAAATTTTTCAGCGCAAATGTTTATGTTTATATTTCAACTACCGAGATAAAAAGAAATGATTTTATTTTATTATTCAACTATTTAGGATATTTTGTCTATGATTACAAAGATTATTCCGGAAGAAATCGAGATTTTTCATCAGCGAAAGAGTATATTTTTAAAGTTTTAGAAGGAATGAAAGAGAACAATATGAACATCATTAACTACTGAATTTCTCTAATATCGTTCTTAATCACATCATAGGCTAAAAATTTCTCAGAAACCACAACCACATAACATGTCGAGTTTGTAACAGCTTTTTGAAAATCCATATTGATAATTATATCGTTCTTTGAACCAGAAATATTTGTCAAACTCTTTGTTGTATCAATGACATAAATAGGTCTATTCGCTAAAAATTCTTTAGGATTGTAATACATTTCCTTATTATTACAGTAAACTTTCTTAAAATCTTGATACATCTGATACATGATTCTGAAAAGACCTCCTGAAATGTTTAAATTTTGTAATTCATCTGGATAATAAGAACCGTTCAATTTTACTCTGATATTTTTTACATCCAAACTATCAAACTTTGAAGGATTTTTTTCTTGATTATTCTGTCTACCTGTTTGAAAACCTATAATAACGAACTTGGGATTGAAGATATTTCTATAAATGTTTGTAATATCGAACGAATAAGTTGTTCCGGAAATACCTTTTTGTTCAATACACTGCCAATCTAGAAAATTAAACATAATGTTTTTGACTTTTTGTAATTTCATCAATCAACCTAATTTTACTCGTGGTTTTATAATCAATCATTGGAACTCTAATAAAAAAATCTGTAATTGTTATTTTTCCATCAACAGGCATAACATTTCCAGTTGCAGTCTTCAGAATCACATCATCGTCTTCTGCTCTTATAAAACTTAGATAAAATCCTGCTTTATAGATCGGAATAGTAACATTTTCAAAAAATCCTAATCCAAAATGAGATAAATTTCCAGCTGCTTCAAAAACACCAAATTTAAAATCTGATTCAAAGCCATTAGAAGTTTGAGAAATAACATCACTTTTTGAATACGAAATAGTTCCTTTAATTGTGCTTAATTGGCCACAGTTTTCGACTTCTTCTATCAATTTATTGTGTTTTCTTACTTCAATCTTAGAAAATAAAAACGGTATAAAATTATCGATTAATCTAACATTATCAGTTCCAAGATATGCTTGACCATCTTGTTTTGTTAAAGTTCCAGAAATATAAAACTGGAAGTTAGACGAGCAAAAGTTATCTCCAAAATCAATATTAAACTCAGTTCTTTTATTCGGTTCATTCAAATGTTGTTTACTAATTGGATAGAAATTTTTAAACTCCGCCCTTTCAATATCACTAGCATATTTTCTGTAGTCCGCCATTTAATAAGAGAAAATTTAGAAATTTTAAACATCATGTATCATTTTTTCATCGATCTAATGTACGTTTTTATAAGAAAAGATATAAATTTTAGTAAAATAATTAAAAAGATTAGAGTCATTTTTAATGATCTACTTCGTCATATTCAGGATTCTCTTCCTTAAATTTTGCGATCTCGGTCACATATTTCAATAAAATCTGCACAGGATAGTAACCGCTATCTATAATATTATTCCAATCAACTGTATCTTTATTTTCATCCAAAAACTTTATACTCAAGTGTTGATAGAGACAAAGAACAGACATATGATCTTTTAATTGATAATGTATATTTTCTTGAATGAACTCTGATGATAAAGTTTGATATTTAGCAATGTTATACCAATTCAATTTGTTTTACGTATAATCTCATCATATCTTCGGATAATTCATATTTTTGAGAAATGTCATCCCAATGTTCTTTTTTCAAATCTCTTTCGTGTTGCATGATAAAAAGATCGAAAGCACTGTAATGTCCCGCCATCTCTATTTATTAGGAAAAAATTTCAAAATCAAGTTTTTATAAATTGGCTCTTTTTTGCGTTACATTCAGCACATTTTCCAGAAACTCTTTTAACTCCATTGATGTTTGCATAGTATTTTATATCATTTGTTGCAGTTTTTGCCTTACACCTCACACAATATATGAGCGCCATTTATTTAGGGAAAATTTATCGTGCATAAAACCCTACGCGAATACCTATTTCAGTAAGATCTTCCTCCATATTATTAAGTTTTTTTTCTAATTTTTGAAATTTGACAGCATAAGAATCATTGTATTCAACAAATTTATGACCAATATTCTCAAAAGTTTTCGTAGCATCTAAACTAAACTTATCAAAAGACTCTTTAAAATTAGTAAGTTTTTCATTAATTTCAGCAACATCGTCTACTGATCTTCTATTTCTGGCTTCTAACTTGTCATAGACTTCTGTTGTAAAATCTTTAACATGCTGTTTATGATTCTCATAATTTTGTTTTAGTTCATTAAACATTTTAATAGGATCTTCTAATTGAATCATTACAACAACATCAAATGGATTAATTCCTTTACTAACACCGCTAATTCTTTTTCCTTTAAAATCTAAGGCATTTTTAACATTCGGATCATGTAAATCAACAATATCGATGTTTTCTGATAATTTTAGAGGTTTTAAAATTTGTTCTTTAACAACAACATCATGTTTGTCAATACCAGGTCGAACACCGACAATTCTTTTCTTATTAGCTAAACTAACATAATTCTTTTCAACTTTGATCGCTTCAGTAATTTCATCAGCTTTTTCGATATGAGACATTAAATTGGTAAATAATTTTTTTACACCATCATCAACTTCTTTTTCCAATGTTTTTATTTTATCAGCAACTTCATTTGAACTCATGAAATTTGCAAGTTTGTTATCATATTCTGCTTTAAAATCTTCAATCTCGACAGCAAACATATCTGAATCTGGAAGGTTTTGTAATAAATTTTCTAATTTGTTATCAAACTCATTCCTCAAACTATCAAAATTCAAACTATTATCTTCATTTTGAATAATTTGTGTTCCAAACACGTCAAAAATATTTCGTGTATCCATATTTATTAAGCAATAATTTGTTGACAACTTCTTTAAAATCTTTACCAGTACTCAGTTTATTCAAAACAAAAACACATAAATGACCACAAATTGGGGGATCTTTATAGTCTTGAATCTGAGAATCATTGTAGTAGACGCTTGATTTTTTCAAATATTTAATCAATTCTATAGGTGGTTTGTCCTCAATTCTTCCATACGAATCAAAATAACATGTATTCTTATCATTTTTATAATAACAAACCCAATGCGTTCCACTTCCCATAATCGAGTCTAAATTCACAATTCCACATTCAAATTTCTGAACTTTTTCAGGTAATGTATCGCGCATAAAAATTCCTCTAAAATGTTTAATATTTTTGCAGATTTCTTCCAATTCTCCGAATGTTAAAGGTTCAAATTTTTTTTCCGATGTTTGATTTCACGTAATTCAAAGTTTTTTCATCTAATCCAGATCCTGTAACATCTTCCAACTCTTTATCTAACCAATTTAAAATGTTTCGAACAATAGGAATCACATCTTTTTTAACGATTGGAGCAGCTTTACGAACATAAGGAACAACATTTTTAACAACTGGAATATTTTCTCCAAAATCTAATAAATCTTTCAAAAGTCCACCATTTTTAAGTTCTTTCAACTGATTATAAGAAAATTCTATTCTGGTTCCTTTATTGTTTTTCTTATGTTTTTCGAGTTTATTGTATTGTCTATTTGTTAAAAATATCTTATCTTCGCCATTTTTTAGTTGATCTATTTTAAATTGAATACTAACGGGTATTTTCTTCTTAAAAGCGGATTTTATTTTTTCTTTCTGATTTTTGCTGAAGTTTACGTTCACCTCCATTTATATAGTTAAAATTTCAAGTTCTCTTCGATTCCCATTCCTAGTTTTCTCTTCAAAAACATTGCTCCAGCTGTTGGAAGCGCAACAAATCTTTCACCTAAACTAGCATCTTTTGATAAAAATCTATCCATTGCCTTATCTTGCAAAACTTTATCTGCGATATGTCTGGAATTTGTGTCTCTATGTTTTGCATAAAAAATATCGTGTTCCATAGCAGCTTGATCTAATTTATTTATACCAGTATCTCCTCTTTTTAGTCTTTTTTCGAGTTTTGTGCCGGGCCCCAGATACTGATAAGTTGGCACGTGTAATTCAAAAGGTAAATTGTTGATAAAATCATTCAAAAGTCCAGTACCCTCAATCATAGATGAACTTATTGCCGGCAAAACTCGTTTTAAATATTTAATTCCATCAGGTTTTTCAATCATTTCATCAAGTTTGTTCGAAATAAAATCTTTAATCGCTTTCTTTTCGTTCAAAAAATTGTTGTTTCCAGCCTTTTCTTGAGCATAAATATAATTAATAATTCCATCGAGTTTTGTCAAATCGTCGATATATCTGTATTCAATCTTATTATCACTGTATTTTCTTACACCTGATCCTTCGATTCTTTTTTCCCAAATTGGTTTAATCAAATTGAGATATTTTTTTACCTTTACTTGACTTTGGTTTCTTAGTTGATGGATCATTATTTTTGTAAATTGAATCAGATTTCCATAAAATTTCTGTATACTTTTTCAAGTCTTCTTCAGAATATAAACCGTCTTTTGGAACATCAGTGCCTGTTAATAATCTCCATAAACCTTGAGTTCCTTCATATGTTTTTTCATTAATAATGATATCATTATGCTCAAAATTCACGGGCAAATTTCCAATCATAAAACTTTTCTTTTTTCTGTCCCAATACAAACCAAATTTATCATCCTTTGCTCTAGGAAGAAATTTTTTACCAATTTCACCAATTATTATATCCGTTGTTCCAGGACTTATTGGTTCAACTATGGTAGAGTCTTCAATGATTCGAGGTCTAAATGGTGTTGAAGATGGTAATTTTGGCAATTCAAACTCAGATTCTGGTATCGAAATATCAGCAAATTGTCGTACAACTGGAACCAAATTCATCAAATTTTGATTATCGCTTAAAACATTTTCAATTTTGCCCTCAACATTTTTTATTGCAGATGTTACAGGTTGATTAATTTTTTGAATAAATTCTTGTTCTTTTTCATCAATTCGAATCTGTTCTTTAAATTCTTTGATTAATTTCTTTTCTATTTGATCAAGTTTTTTCGCTTCTTCAGAAGTTACGTTCGCCATTTATTTAGGAACATTTTGAAACGTAAACGTGGAACGTGGAAACGTGAACACGAAACGTGAACACGGAACGTAAAACGTGAACGTGGAACGTGAAACACGAACGTGAAACATGAACGTGAAACGTAAACACGAACGTGAAACATGAACATGAAACATGAACGTGAAACATGAACGTGAACGTGGAACGTGAACGTGGAACGTAAAAACGTGAAACATGAACGTGAAACATGAACGTGAACGTGGAACGTAAAAACGAGAACACGAAACGTAAACGTGAACGTAAAATCATGAAAACAACTAGATTATCACACGTTTATATTGGAAAATTTATTCAAATATTTGCCATTTTTAGGCTTCAAAGTTAGATTAATAGTTAAAAATCCGTAGTCTTCCTTCCAAATTTTATCACATAACTCAATAAAGTGGTTAAAACTCATATCAGATCCCACATAATTGTTGTAAATCTTTCTCGAATAGTGATCGTCTTGCTTAAAAATACACAACATATTCAGGTTATTTCTTATAACTTGTTTATCAACCTTTGAAAAGCATTGAGAAAGATAAATGCAAGATATGTTTTTGTGACGGGACATTACGAAATATTCCTTAATAACGTCCTGATTTTCCAAAATACAATCATCAAAAACGATTAACGAATTGGGTTTACATTCGCTTAACGGAACTATGTCCTCAGAAGCATTATAAAAATGTGATATTTTTTTGTTTAAGTTTTTCTCAATATTTTCAAATCTTTCTTGTAATTTTTTATAGGCGTCTTGTTCTAAAGATTTACTAAAAACATACAAATTGGAATAAGGAATCAACCTATTGTAGATAAAATTCAATAATAAAGTTGTTTTTCCACATCCACTTGAACCAACAATTAACAATCTGATTGGTTGATCTTTCTTATTTTCTTCAAACGTTTGAAGTTTTATCTGATCTTTTTGCTTTAAAAATTTCTCCATTTAAATAGAAGATTTTCATCTTGAAGCAACGCTTGCGAAAATGAAGCTGTTCAAGTTGACTTCAGAAAGCTCTAAATTAGTTTTAAACTTGGAACATCCTATACACTTAGAGGAAGAATCAAATTATTTTATCGGTTTAAGCGGTTTTTATTCTGACAATTTTGTAATAAATATTAGTGAAAGTTCTCCTTATTGTATAGGATTTAGTGAGAAGAACGTAACAAAATATTATGGTTTAAACAAAGGATATTATACTTTCGATCAAATAAAAAATTCCCTTAAAAATTATCTGAAAACATTCAAACAATCAGATAAATCTTTAAACTTTGACGAAAACAAGTTTGAAATGCAAAAAAATTATCTCTCTAATAAAATTCAAATAAAATCACCAGTAAGAATAATGTTTTCAGCAATTATTGTAGATTTATTAGGGTTTGTTCAAGAAACTATTGAGCCAAATCAGGTATATTTAGGAAATAAAAACGCCAAAATTTAGACCGTTTGATGTAATTGAAGTACATTGTAATCTCGTTGAACCTAGTTTTGAAAATCATACCGAACATTTACACAAAGAATCTGAAATTTTGTACACTTTTTTCCCAAATGTTGCTTATGGATCAAAAATCAGTGAAAAACCGAATGAAATCGATTATATTCCAATTAGAAAAAATATGAAAAGAATTAAAAAAATCGTCTTAACTGTTCAAGACTCTGAGGGAAATTTATTAAATAATGAGAGTAAAACAACAATATATTTAAGATTGAAAAAGGAATAAAAATGAGTTGATGATGATGACAAAATTCAATATTTTTACTTAAAAAACAAGAGTCTATGCCATAGACCCTTTCAAAATCTTCATCCTGACACTGTTTTTATCAATGAATCTGGCCTTCATTCTCAAAATAAAAATTACTAGTTAAATTTCTTTTCTATCTAAATGGAGTCAGTTGTAGACCTACTCAATAATCAACTTAGATTTAAAAGCAACCATATCTTTACAATTGTTGACGAAAATAATGAATTTTGGTTTAAGGCTAAAGATGTTGCAGAAATATTGGAATTTAAAAATACGAGACAAGCTATCATAGATCATGTTAAAGAAAAATACAAAAAAAGCTTTGAAAACATAGATTCTGACAAGGGTATCGAATCGCGACTCTTACAAAAATTACATCCAGACACTATTTTCATCAATGAACCAGGCATATATTCTTTAATACTGAAATCTAAAATGAAGATTGCAGAAACGTTTCAAAATTGGGTTTTAGAAGAAGTTTTACCGAGTATTAGAAAATATGGCGAGTACAAACTTGAAAACAAAAATAAGCAGTTAAAAGATGAAATAAAACAGTTACAAATTAAAGATGAAATGAAATCATTGAAAATAGAGAATCAAGAATTGCGAATGGAATTAATGAAGAGAGATATGGTATGTAAAGATTTTGATAAGAAAAAACACCATGTTTTTGTATTAATTAAGAAGAATCACATGTGGGAATGGCCTTATTATGTTATCAGAGCTCAGAAACGAGAAATACCAAACCGATTAAAACATCTAAAAATAAATTATCCTGAATTAGAGATTTTGTTCATTGATGACGAACCAAATTCTATCAATCTGTATAACCAAATGAAAGAATCTTTGAATATTTTATACAACGGAAATCATTTTACTACAAATATGGCAGAATCTCGACTGATTTATAGAATATCTAAATTACACGATGAAAATGTTTCTAAATTTTACTAAAAACTCTCGATTTATTATATTTTGTTTGTAAATGTTTAGCATAACTAGGTAACCATTGTAAAATCTTTTTTTCATATTCACAAGGCATTTCGTTTTTATAACTTTCGCTGAAAATTTTTTTAGCACAATCTTTGCAAAAAGCATCTTTTCTATCTTTACTATACTGCCAGTTATTAAATTCAGAAATATTTTTAATTTCTTTACAAAAGTAACACTTTTTCTCTTCTAAAGTTAATTTGTTCATTTTATCATATAATTCCTTACAATAACAGTCTTTTCTATTCTCTTCTTGACACTTTGTACATTTCTTTTGAGACTCCATTTATATAGAAAAAATTATTACACGATGAAAATGTTAAACTCTTGAATTATGATATTTTGTTTGTAAATGTTTTTGATAATTATTTAACCATTTTATAGTTCTTCCACATTCACATTGAGTATCTTCATAATATAATCTATGGTGATTCTTCTTTACACAATCTTTACAATATGAGTCTTTCTTATCTCTACTATAGTGATCACTATTAAACTCTGAAATTTTTTTAGTTTCTTTACATTTAAGACATTCTTTCTCTTCCAAAGTTAATTTTTCTATTTTATCATACAGCTCTTTATGATACTTCCTATAACAATCTTTACAATTATAAATAATTCCATCTTTTCTACTCTTATCTTTATAAAATTCTTCAAAACCTTTTAATTCTTTGCACATTGAACATTTCTTTTGGGCCTCCATTTATATAGAAAAAATCTTTGACTTTCTCAATTCATATTCATAAAACTTTCCGGTTATTTCTTCATTATTTAAATCTTTTATACTATAAGTTACAGGATCTGTGTTATTAATTTGATAAATCACAAAGATTTCTCTTGACCAATTGTTCTTATATTTGTTCGAAAATGTTTGTTTTTTACTAACAATTCTTACATGATCATTGACTTTAAATTTAGTTTTCGTGTGAATTTCTAGTGGAACATACTTGAAAACCGACTCTAATAACTCTTTTTCTGCATCTTTATCTACGTCTTTAGGCTTCATTTTGATTGTGCTATGAACAGTATCGTTATATTTCTTTACGATTTCTTGAAGAATATCGATCCATTTAAAGTTTTTATTAATCTCAAAAAGAACCTTCATTCTTTCATTTTGAGTTCTGTTATATCTCTCTACAATACTTGATTTCTCTTCGTTTTCAGTATGATAAATCTTAATGTTGTATTTCCTCAAAACATCGTTAAATTCTTTATTTTTAAACTCTAAACCCTTATCTGTATGAAGTAGGTTAGGAGGTTTGTGATTGATCCTTATGGCATCTTTTACTATATCTTCGAAAGCTTTTGAAATATCCTTGCCGTTTTTTCTTTTGATAGCTCTTGACCAAGCATATTTTGAGAAAGTATCAATAACATTTAACATATACTTGAATCCATCATTTTGATCCGAATAGTTGGACATTATAACTAAATCTGCTGCCCATAAATCGTCAATTCCTAATGTTATAATTTTTCTCTTTTTAAACTTCTTTCGTACCGGTGCATGAATTTCTCTAGCTTCAATCTCGATTTCTTCCTTATTCTTAGATTCTTTCTTTACTTGTTTTTCATAAGGATTCTTTATAAATTTACTCTTATTTGTCTTACATTTTGAACATTTTGTTGCAATTCTATACAATCCGTTTTGAGTTTGAACAATTTTAGAATCTATATTTTTCGTTTTCTTTTTACACTTGTGACAGTGAATTAAATCATCTTCCATTTATATATAAAAGTTTCCAAGTTTATTTAATTCGTCTAATATATCAGATTTTGCTTCATTTTTATAGCCATACGGTACTGTATCGATCTTATTTTCTAGGACAATTCTCTTATCATCTTTAGCGTTCAGTGCCAGCTTGTTTATGGTAACAGTGTACAACTCATGTTTATAACTTTTGATGACTGTCATCTCCCTAAATTCTTCTTTATCTTCGAACAAACATCTCTTCAAGTTTTCGATATTTATTGTTTTATTTACAACGCTTCTCTTAATTCCTTTACACCTAACTGGGTTTTTATCTAGATATTTGTACGAGTACATCTTAGACCTTAAACCACAAAATTCTTCTAAAACTTCGCTATTTAACTCATCTTTGAATTTCCCTATTACCTACTTATTTTTAGTAGTGAAACATTCATGATCTTTTGGATAATCACTTGTATCAAAGTCATCTATATTTTCTTTAATAATTTTAAAAGGATCTCGTTTCAATTCTAGAAAATAACTGTCTGTATCCATGTAACACAGATTCAAATCTGGATCAAACTTCTTTAATTTGTTGTAATAAAACTCGTACATTAGCAATTTTGAGAGGTCGAGAACTGAAAATCCTATGTAAATCGGTTTGTTAAATTTAACCTTTTGTTTGTACATGTGACTCGCTATACAGTTGTCGTCAAAGATGTTAAAGCATTTGAAATTTGTTTTCTTAGCTTGTTTCATTGAAAATTCTTCATTTCCAAGCTTAATATCACATCTGTTTCTCACAATTTCCATAGATTTTCCAAAAACTGAGTTGTTCATCAGCTTATAAAAGTCCTTTTCAAAGTCGCTTGTAGCTTTGGTTCTCATGTTTGTGTTAAAATCAATGTATTCTTTCATAAAAGGCTTCTGATCGAATGCAATAACTCTATTCACATGTTTCAAAATCATACCTTGTTCCAAATAGAACTTCAAATTTCTCGAATGAACAACGTATTCAGTTTTATCCAGTAGAGTTGTGCAAAGTTTGTTTTTAAAATGTTCTGGAGCAAGAGGTAAATCCTTGTGATGTTCGTGTAAATTTGTTGGATATCCAAGATCGACTTCGAGAATATAGCCATAATCTTCGTCGCCAGTGAGTTCTAAAATTGTTTCTTTCCATTCTTCCGTTGTGTAAGTTTTTGGATCCATCCACTTGATATCACTAAACGGCAGTTTTTGCATTAGGCCATACCCATAAAGGTTGTTTGCATCGAGATAGAGTAAATAGTTTTCGGGCTTTGTCTTATCAAAATCTTTTAAATATTTGTTATTTGCTTTCACATATCGTTTAATACACTGAGAAATGCCTCCGCGAATACCTTTTTTGATCATCAAATACATATTATAATCACTAATTAATTGTAATTCTATCTTCGTTAATTTTAACATAGCATCCCATGCAAGACTGGGAGCTGTTAGATAGTGTGCCGGATCGAGTTTATAGCAATTCAAACAAATATTCCTAAAATTTTCAAAGATATCAGCGAGCAATAGAACATCTTGAATGTTATAGAGATCAGAGTAATTTCCTAGATTTTTCTCTTTTAATTTGTTCCAAACATTTAAGTAGTGTTGAAAATCTTTCTCAGATATGCTCTCATCTGTCAAAAGTGAATAGAAATCTTGAATTCTCAATTCTTCTGTGTAATCAAGTTTTTCAATACTGTCGATAAATTCATAGGGAAATATTCCTTTTCCAGATAGAATTTTAAAAATCTCGTCGTCGTCATTTGGCTGTCTTTCTATTATCTCATTCAGTCCATCTTGTATAAAATGATTTGTATGTTTGAAGTCTTCTCTCTTTAGATTTTTAGCTAACTTTTCTATAGACGAGGCCATGAATCTGAACGTGTCTACAAACGAAAACTTGATGAATTTTCTTGGCTTATCACCTTCGAATTCATAGCCATATCCAGAATTTACAGAATAATTTATATATTTTTCATCGGTGTTTGCAATCAAATCAACATTTCCATATTGTTTAGCCAATTCTTTTATGTACAAATGCGTATCGTAATTAGACATATTGTGACAGAAAACGGGAATATTCTGAGGAAATTTCAAATTCAGATTACAAATTCTATGAGCAGCACCTCGAAATTTTCCAGTCAAATGACAGTGATCTCTGCATTTTTTGAATGCATCATAAGCAGAACTCCAATTATCTGGTAAAAACCCTAAAGTTTTTTCAGTGTCTTGATACGATATTTCTTCACAAATGTGGCAAAGATTTGAATTTTGATACGAAATTTCTTCTTCGTCAGTCAATTTCATGGGCTTCATGTTCTTTGAATTATATTTTTTAGCTATGTACTTCGATAATTTATTGAGTTCTTCAAACAATTTTGCAGGAACGTTCGGCAACTCTTCTTCATTTTTTGCTCGATAACATATCGGCTTGTACATACGATTGGTCACATTAGACACTAAATATAGAGTAAAACCATAAGGAATATGCTTCTGAATCTTGGTTGTAGTCGATTTTTGCGGATTGTTTTTGCATGTGGGAATCTTCTCTAATATGCTTTCAAAATCCATATAAATAACGTACGGATGGCTAAATTTCTTTTGTTAATTGGTAAATTTAGTTGTTTGACCCGGAAACGGCATAATTGGCTTGCAAACTTCATGTTGCTTACAAATTTCTAAATGATCTTATAAAGCACTATATTTGTAGAAATGGCTTAAACATCTTCGACACAAGAACGTCTTGTGAGCATTTTTTGATATCTGTGAACTCGCTAATCTACTTAAATCTGTTATCAAAACATAATGGGATTTATCATCTTGTTTAACATACAATAAATCAACTTCTAACTTGGCGTCATAAACTTCTGAAATTTGCAACGGTACTATGTGTAGTTTTTCATCAAAAGTATAGACATTTACAGACATTTTCGGATACTTGTACTTTGCTTTGCTGCTTCGTTTTTCAAATAATTGTATATCTTTTAAAGACATAGGATAGTCGAATCCAGAAAATATCTCATCGTTCACGAATTTTTCGTATTGTTTTGCTCTGTCAACATGAGTCTCGGGTTTTTCAATAGCGCATCGGATAGAGTAAATAAAGCAATAATCATCTTTATTTTTGATATTTACACAAGCTTTTTTATCTTTGATTTCCTTTGGTAAATCGATATATGATCCTGCGTTCATAAATTCATGTTTATTAAGGCTCAAAACTAGTTGTTTACAACTTTTAAATGTCCATCCGGAACCTTTATTTGGATTATTCGTTTGTTCTCGATGTGTTAATTTATTAAATTGCTTAGTAATAAAGTCGTTTACGTCGAAGATTTCGTCTGCTTTTATAGTAAAGTACATTGGACAAGTTTGTGTTTCACCGTTCACTAAAGTTCGTTCGTATTCACATTCCAAAGAGAGATAGCCCTTCATATTTTTAACATTTTCTTGAAATTTCTCGATTAAACTTTTAATTTCTGACCGCATAATTGAAAGATATTTGTAAATTGACATGGAATTGTCGTTCAAGTTTGTTAAAATGTATTGCTTGAAAAGACCGTGTATTGAGGATAAAACTTCTACATCAATGATATTTTTAGGTTTTTCGTTAAGAGTTTTGTGAATTTCTTCGATCATTTCAGACTTAGTTTTATCGTTTGTTTCTATGGACAATTTTTCAGCGATTGATTGAATTTTTTCATCATTAAATAGATTGAGATCTTTTTTATCTTCCTTAAAGCTTTTCTTTAATTCACGCAATTTTTCTATATTATACATGTTTTGGTGATCGGCAATTTGATTTTCTTTAGCCCAAGTCCTCAAATAATTTAGTTCTTTATTATAAATTTCTTTGTTCTTCAAATGATTTTTCGAATTGTAATGACGAGTATAGTGATGTTCAAAAATGTCTTTTTTGCAGTATGGGCACTCTATCTTTTTCCGCTCCATATTTAAAGAGCAAAAATTTGTAAACTAAAATTTTGAGAAGTAGTGATTTTTGACACAAATCAGCACAATTTCTGGTCAAATGTTTTCAGATTGTTCTATTTAAAGAGCAAAAATTTGTAAAATTAAATTTTGAGAAGTAGTGATTTTTGACACAAATCAGCACAATTTCTGGTCAAATGTTTTCAGATTGTTCTATTTAAAGAGCAAAAATTTGTAAAATTAAATTTTGAGAAGTAGTGATTTTTGACACAAATCAGCACAATTTCTGGTCAAATGTTTTCAGATTGTTCTATTTGTTATAGAAAAATCTTTTAACTAAATTTAGTTAAAAGATTTTTCTATAATAAATGGCAGCGCTGTTACAAGAGTTGAATAAGGTTGGTGAACTAAGATTCAAAGAATATAAGAAATTAGTGGAATTGGAAGAAAAAAAGAGATATAGAATCTTGAATTTGGAGAAAATGAAAGATAAGTTCGGGATGACAATAATTGCCGAGTTGGAAGATTGTAAAGTACACTTGCCGAACAGATTTTTAACTGTTTTGGATGAGAAAAAGATTAAAGAATTAAACAAAAATGAAAAATTACACTTGGTTGTTACTGGAAAGAAGACTATTAAAGATAAAGACTGTGTTACAATTAACTTTGTAGAATAAAGATTTTTTATTAAGATTTTTTGATAAAAACAGCTTATAAATGTAGAAGCAAACATTGAACAGTAAAACAGCTAAAGATTCGGTTATTTAACATTCGTGCTTTCCTGTTAGATTTTATTAGATTTGTTTATGGTTCAATGGACAGTATTTTACATTGATTTTCTGTCTGTCCCAAAAGTGGTCTAGAACCGGCATATTCATATCTACTTATATATATATATATATATATATATATATATATATATATATATATATATATATATATATATATATATGTTCGTATGCATTAAAAAAGCTTACAATTTCTAATGTTTTGTATAATTCTATTGCAGGTAATTCTAAGCAATATATGGGTCAACCTCGATTTTTCTCATATTAAAATATAATGTTCCAATAGTCAATTAGAAAAGGAAATGACTAGAATTTCTTGCCGGAAAGCAGTTATAGGGAGCAGGCAACTCATATTACATTATAATGTTCCAATAGTCAATTAGAAAAGGAAATGACTAGAATTTCTTGCTGGAAAGCAGTTATAGGGAGCAGGCAACTGCGAGAATTACCTATTAGTGATCAGGGGCATTGACGTGATCTGGGCTTCAAATTTGGAACTACTCGAGTTAATTTTTTTTCTAAAAGAGCAAACAGCGCGAAGCGCTGCGCAGCGGGCAAGCATCGTGCGTGATCTTCGTCTATACTGAATTGATTCAGGCCAAAGGAATGACACAGATTACTTTACCAGATTTTTATGGAGATTTTGTATTGGGCGGATTATATTGGTTTACTTTGCTTTCCAGCATGTAATTATGTGTTTAAAATTGTTTTACATACATTACCTACATTATATTGTAATATGTAATAACAATTTATCAAAAATTTTTAATAAAAAAAAAGGATCACGCACGATGCCTGCCTGCTGCGCAGCGCTTCGCGCTGCTTGCTCTTTTAGAAAAAAAATTAACTCGAGTAGTTCCAAATTTGAAGCCCAGATCACGTCAGTGCCCCTGATCACTAATAGGTAACTCTAAATAATATATGACCGTCTGGCAGTTGCCTGCTCCCTATAACTGCTTTCCGGCAAGAAATTCTAGTCATTTCCTTCTCTAATTGACTATTGGAACAATATATTGTAATATGAGAAAAATCGAGGTTGACCCATATATTGCTTAGAATTACCCTATTGCATATTAGGTTGTTTACTGTATTTACCTACTGGGGAGCTTTTTTTTAGTTACAGTCACATAACAACAAACTCTATAATTAAAGAAAATACGAGAAGATATCAAGACATAATCATAAGCTTGGTAACGTACGTTATGTTACTAACTGTAATCCATATTGTTTTTAGGTCGTCATAATGATTTTGGATTGGTTAAGCGTTGGCAAACCACGTCAAGACACCCACCCCTACACATAAAATTTATAAATAGATAAGTATTATAGCCAGTTTCTGTTTAATGATGTTGTCTGAAGGTTGTGCTACACAGGTCAAAGTATTTCAAGATTTATTTCTATTTTTACTCCACAATGAAAACTAGGATGTAAGTCATAGCCCAAAACACGTAAAGCTGAAATATAAGATAAGCTATGAATTACACTAATGTCAGTAAAGTTTTGTTTCAAGTATAAATTGTTTTCTTAAAGTTATGTTTTAAAAAGTTATCACAGTCAGGTAAAGAACCAAGTGTTTTACGATAAACTATAATTCTAACTGTTTCATTTAATAGTCATTTAGATTTCCTTAATTACATAAAATAAAAAGCAGGGAATGTTTTCTGATTATTATGGTTAGTAATGGCCATCAGTCATAGAAATGGTAGTGTAAATTCCATAATAACCCATACTACCCATGATATATCAAAAAAGCTTTACAAAATATACTATTAAAATTAAATATTTTTACATCAAGTATTGCATACATTTAATATCATTTCTTATCTACCGAAATTAGTAGTCTGCTATCTAGGAGAAAAAAGAACTTAATCCGAATAATTATAAACATTCATCGTATAACTAGGTATTATTAAGGTACTTTGGGTAAAATACCCTATGAGCATCAATAAGTCCAGAGATAACACATAGTGTGGGTACGATTTAATCAACTTGGAGTAGTAATTTGGATCTCGGCCAACTTGGCAATTGAATCGGAATTGTGTTTACTGATAACAATATAACGTATAAGTCAACCACAGTTAATTCAAATAAGTATACTAACAGCAAAGCTAGCAAAAATATTTCCAATAATTCCTAAACTGTACCGAGCATATAGTATGATATAGCGAACAATATTTAGGTGAGCAAATACTTGACTGAATTAGGTATTTTCTTTACATACGGATGTCAACAGTCATAATGCTAGTATTGAAATGAGTTAGTATTGTTGATATTGATTTTATTTGTAATTTAAAATGACAATATCTATATCCATACAATTTAGATAACTATACTGTTTTAAATACCACGTCATTACAAAAATTATATATGTAATATATATATACATACACACACACACATATATATATATATATATATATATATATACATATTTTATATATATATATATATATAATGGAAGTAACAAAAACCGTTTTAAAAATGTTGTTATTCCTTTGGGATATTGGGGTGGATTCCTAGATCCTCACACGTCAACCTGAGCTTATTGTGTGCCCCTTTGATGTTAGAGGGGTAAGCCTATCTTCGTGCCCTTAATTAGGCTAAGAAGCTTTTCCCCGATACTAGCATCTGGTTCGTCGCCTGGTTGTTTATCACCGAAAAGAGCCCTTCTCCTTGCTCCCAGTCTCTCACAGTCCAGTATTATGTGTTTTGCAGTCTCTTCAGACTTATTGCAGAGTCTACACTCCGAGTCCTCATTTCGTAAACCTAGAGTGTTTAGGTGTTTCCTGAAGTGGCCGTGTCCAGTGATCAAGGCAATCACTTGCTTAACCCGATCCCTGCCCAGCCCCATCAGCCATCTGGTGAATCCGGAGCTAGAATCGGCAAGCAGTCTTTTGCCGAGTGCTTGTCCTTGGTGACTCTGCCACCGCAAGCGGTGTGTCTTCCTGGACCATTTGTTTATACTTTGATAAGCGGCTGACTTGCTTATACCACAACTCGGTTCTGGACCGGTGTATGGCATGCTTGCTCCGCTTTTGGCAAGCCTGTCGGCGCATTCGTTGCCACCTATGCCTGTGTGGCCCGGTACCCAACCAAGACGCACACAGTTGCGTGATCCAAGCTTGCAGAGAGTGTTAAAGCACTCCCACACAAGCTTGGATGAAATGCTGTTGGAGTCAAGAGCTTTAAGAGCTGCCTGACTGTCTGACATTATACAGATGTTCATTTCCTGGTACCTTCTGGTGAGGCCTAGGTTGGCACAGGCTAGGATACCATAGATTTCGGCTTGAAATATGGAGCAGTTCCGACCCAAACTGCCGCTAAGGGCAGTTCTAGGGGATTGACTAAACACTCCATATCCAGTTCTACCCTTAATAAGCGAGCCATCCGTGTACCAGACAAAGCTCTTTCTTATTGTTGGGATGTTATCTTGCGATTTCCACTCATCTCTGGAGTAGAAGTCAACAGAGAATGGCTTATTGAATACGAACTCCGTTCTCATTGTGTCGGAGACCATTTCGAGAATAGCGCTTGGGTTTACAGCTTCAGTGATGGCGCCATGGCTCGCGTTAGACGCGCCATTCCTCCACAAGCCAGCAACCATCAGCCGATAAGCTGACTTACGCGCTTCAGCTTTTATATGAACATCAAGAGGTAGAAGTCCTAAAGCCACCTCGAGGGTCGCTGAGGGACTGCTCCTGAATGCTCCGGTTACAAAGATTGTGCCAAGCCTTTGTAAGCTTTCAAGCTTGGCTTTGGCAGTTACCTGATTCACCTTTGTCCACCAGACTAATGAACCATAAGTGATTTGAGGCCTTACAACTGCTTTGTAAAGCCATAGTGCTATATGGGGTTTTACGCCCCATGAGATTCCTGCAAGTCTCCTGGACGTCATGAGCGCCCACTTTGCTTTGTGCAGGATATTATTAAGATGATCATTCCACGTAAGCTTATGGTCTAGAGTCAGTCCTAAATATTTGACTGTCTTTGACCACTCCAGCTGAGTGGATGCGAGTTTCAGCCTAGAAAGAGACTCTAGGTTCTTTTTTCTAGTGAATGGTACAACTACTGTCTTAGAGGGATTTACTTTCAGTCCCTCTCCCTGACACCAGTTGTGTACATGTTGAAGGTTGGTATTCATGATATCAACAACAACATTTGTGTATTTTCCCTGTACCATAAGGACTATGTCGTCTGCATATCCTTGGACATAGATTCCGTTGTTAGTAAGGTCCTCAAGTAGACCATCTACTACTAGATTCCACAGTAGAGGTGACAGGATGCCTCCTTGAGGACATCCCCTTGTGGGTGCGATCACAAGCGATACTTCATTGAGATCGGCCCTGATCCGTCTGGAGCACAGCATGGCCCTAAGCCACCGGCACAGAGCTGGCTCGAGGCCACGTCGCTGTGCTCCACTTACCATTGCAGTGAATTTGGCATTGTCGAAAGCTCCTGCAATGTCTATGAAGGTGCACAATGCCAATTCCTTGGCGGACAGGCTATCCTCAATCCTACTGACTAATTGGTGCAGTGCTGATTCACAGGATTTGCCTTGCTGGTATGCATGTTGGTTGCGATGAAGGGGAGTGTCTGAGACAACTCCTTTTCTCAGGTGCCTCTCCACCAGTCTTTCTAATGTTTTCAGTAGAAACGAAGATAAACTGATGGGACGAAAAGATTTAGGGACAGAGTAGTCCGCTCTTCCTTTTTTAGGGATGAAGACCACCCTGTTGAGACGCCAGACTTGTGGTATGTACCCATAGGCTAGGCTCGCCCTGAATAGTTCACATAGAAGGGTAAGGAGATTCTCCGGCCCTTGTTGAAGCAGGGCCGGAAAGATTCCATCCCCTCCTGCAGATTTGAAAGGGGAAAATTTAGAAATTGCCCATTTGGCTTTAGAGAGAGTGACAATCCTTCTGGCAATGGCCCAGCTACCACGACAAGCTCTTGGCCGTGAGCCTGCCTCGTGATTACCAGACGTTCCAGTGTCGTCATTCTCAAAGATACAATCAGGGAAGTGAGTCTCAAGGAGAAGTTTGAGGCTATCACTAGACCCGGAAGTGTGTTGACCTCCCTGGGACCTTAAAGATCCCAAGTGACCGGTTGGACTTGAGGCTAGCAAGCGTTGCAGTCTAGCTGCCGCGCTTAACTCATTTACCTTCTGTGTAAACTGCCTCCAGGAACTTTGTTTTGCTTTTTTAATTGCTAGGCTGTATTCTGTTAGAGCTCTATGATAGGACTCCCAGATACGGCTCCTTTTGCATTGATTGTACAGCTTCCTGACATTAGCCCTTTTGCGAGCGAGGTCTGCAGTCCACCACTTACTATTGGTTCGACTCTTCCCCCGTCGCAATGGGCAATTGTCATGGAAGCTATTGATTATAGCATTCTGCAGGTCAGAAGCTATCTGATCTATGTCTGTGAAGCATCGCACCCTTCCGCCTACCGATCCCAACTGTGACTGAAGGTCAGACTTATATCCCAACCAGTCAGTCCTCCTGGGATTACGATACCTCTGCAGCCTCATCTTGCAAGTTAAAGAGGATATACCTGTGATCCGATAATGAGGCCTCTTCGCTTACGTGCCACTTATCAACCATTCCAAGTATTCCTTGTGTGCAGATTGTTATGCCAATAACTTCTTGTCTAATTCGTGTTGCGAACGTAGGGCGGTTACCTTTATTACATATAAATAGGTCCCTACTTAGAAGAAATTGTAAAAGTGCCTCACCTCTAGGGTTAGTGTTGGTGCTGCCCCATCCAGCAGAGTGATGGGCGTTGGCGTCACAACCTAGAAGAAGTTGTTGACGTCTGGCTTGTGCTTCTTCCACCAGGAGCTCTAGGTCTCTTGATGGAGGGAGTTCCCTGGCATCATATGGCAAGTATACGGAGCCTACAATTGTGCTCTGCACTATACCTCCATTCTTCCAGGTCAGTGTGCCCACAGTGAGATCTCTGGAGCAGAATTCGTTGAGGGTTAGAAAATCCAAGCCTCTCCTCAACAGGATGCAGGTTCTGACATTCCTTAGAGAGGTACAGTAAATTAACTTACCTTTGGTTTCATTTAGGCCCGCCACTCTCCCTTGGTGAAGCCATGGTTCTTGAATCAGTGCCAGATCAAATCCCTCCTGGAGGAAGAACTGGCAGAAGGCTGCCGAGGCAGCCCTACTGTGCTGGAGGTTGATTTGTAGAACTCGTGGCATTGTCCTTGACTGTCGAGGAGACAATTGAGACCTGCCAGAGTCCTAAGTTGGCTCTACAGTTGGAAGCCTTCACAGCCTTGTAGCAGACCTCGTCCAGGAAGCAGACGAATCCGTAACCTTTCGGGTCTGGCTTGGATGGAAGGATTTTCCACTCGTTTACATTCAGGTTGGGGTTCTGCTTATTGAACATCTCAAGTACCTTTTCAGGTGTCTTCTTCAGAAGCTTCGGGTGAGCTCTGAAAAACACCCTAGTGGACCTCAAGATGTCCTTACGCAGACCCACTCTCAGAGAGATACCATCTCCCAGAGGTTTTATTCTTTGGATAACTTCTTCCAGCCAACGTTTGGTGTGCTCGTTGATGCAGGAAGCAATTAAAACACCTTTCTCTAGGTAGGTGCCCGCAAACGATGGAACGGAACCATCCTCCAGGGGTTGGATTTCTTCCATAATTGCGTCCTCGATGGCTTCTCCTTGCTCTGCACTAAGCTTCGCTTCCGGGTAGCCTTCGAGGGCTATGGCCATTTTAATCGCTGCGACCTCTCTGTAGGTAGCCTTGGGTGTGCTACCAGAGGCCTCGGGATCGTGGGCTTCGGGCTTTTGGGTTTCCCTCCTAGCTTTCTTTGCGGGTCCCTCAGCGGAGGGCGGGGTGACCAAGGTGCCTCTGGGGCGTTTGGCCGACCCCACCCCCGCCTTGGTACCCGCAGTTGGGCCCGGAGTTGAGACCTCCTGCCGTTCTGGATTCTTTTTCTTCTTCTTTTTCCCCCTCCTCCACTTGGAAGGGTCAAAAGCTTCACCCTTTTCAAGAAGTTTAGCCTTTAGTGCTTCTCTTCTTTGAGCAGTGGTGAGATTGGGCCTCTTCATTCTGAGGTTGCCGAGTTGCTCTGTGGCATCATCCAGCGTACCTGTAGACATGGGAGTGCTTGGGCTGTTGAGGAGCTGATCTTCTATATCTTGAAGGGATTTTGCTTCCTCAGCGCTTGTACTGCCTTCCTCAGATAAAGCCTTGCCATGTATGGGAGCTTCAGTGTGCAATGGAACCTCCTGTGTTCCTAAGGCACTTTGTTGAGGAGAAGGTAGGGATGTTGGCATAACAACCTCTTGAGTTGTGTTGCCAGGTGGTGGTATGTGCGAGGTAGCTTCAGGAGCTACCTCAGCAGGAAGAGGTAGGTTAGAAACAGCTTCAGGAACTGTTTCAAGGGTTGGTTTGTTTTGTTTTTTGTTTTTGCTTCTTTCCATGTTGTTCCCACGAGAAGCTAGGGAATGGAAGGTCCGCCCAGACAGAGCCCCGCATGCCTGGGTAAGCTGCTTTTAAACTGGAGGGTCGCCGGTGTACAGAGTCCGCATAGTATAGACTGGTTTGCCACCAGCCATTCAGCCCTGGCCTACGCTGTTCCACCGTGGCTTGGCCCCTAGTGGGAGAAATGAAAGGGAAACTAGATCGAAGAGTTGAGGAACTTTACCTCAGATAGAAGAGAGTGAAGAAGAGAGATAGGCTGACACATAGAGAAGTGTGCCAGCCATAGGCCTCCAGAACAAGAAGAGAAGGGATCTGGAGCATTAGCTAGGGTACCTCGGGGTCGCCACTACCCGTACGGCCTTGAAAGTAAGACCGCCCCTGAGGGAAATGTTGTTATTACATACATGTGTTTCGGTTTTTAACCGTCATCAGTGTACATTAACCTCTAAATAAATAAGAAACAATTAGATATACACATGTGGACCTTCTAAACACATGTTAAATTTAAATGACACAGTTGTAATTTCCTTATTAGTAATCTGTATCTAATAATTTTATTTTTTCAAAAATTGGGGTTAATAATATTATATTATATTTTTTAATATTATATTGGCCAAACTGGAAGAAATTTTAATAAAAGGTTTAAAGAACACATATAAGCTTTGAAAACAAATAACATGTCTACAATAAAATCAAGTTTTGCTGAACAGTTGGAGACTGACCATAACTACACAAATAGTGAAAAGAACAAGGAAATTTTAGATATCGAAATGAAAGGAGAGAAATTAGACACAAAAGAAGAATTACATAGCTATCTAAATTATAATAAATATCCTCATAACATTTTTAATAGTAAACTGAAAAATAAAACAAATCCAATTTTTTAACAAATTAAAATATTAGATACAGATTATTAATAAGAAAATTAAAACTGTGTCATTTAAATTTAACATTTGTTTAAAAGGTCCACATGTGTACGAGGTGTGTAAAAAAAGTATTGCGAATTTTGAATTTTCGCGGGTTACGTATATTCAAATTTAGATTTTTTTATGGCGTTATGTTGGTACATATGTCTCTCACTTATGTTGACAATTTTGGCGAGTTTGAATGTTCAGTTAATTGTTGACAGCTGCTTTGCTTGCACGTGTTTTGGTTCGTCTTCGATTTTTACCTATTCAAAAAAAATGGAACAAAGAACCTGTATCAAATTTTGTGTGAAAAACTAAATTAAGTGCGTGGATGCATTCCGAATGTTGACTGTGGCATACGGAGAAGCTACTTTGGACAAAAGCAACGTTTATCGGTGGTAAAAAATGTTTTCAGAAGGCCGAGAAGATGTGAACGACGAAGAGCGTGCCGGACGCCCAAGCACTTCAACAACAGACGAAAAAATTGATGAAGTGAAGAAAATGGTATTGGACAATCGTCGAATCACCGTTAAAGAAATTTCCGAGGACCTAGGCATATGGATTGGCTCGTGCCATTCGATTTTATTCGATAATTTGGGCATGAGACGGTTCGCCGCAAAATTCGTACCAAAGTTGCTCAATTTCGATCAAAAACAGTATCGCATGACCATTGCTAATGAGATATTGGAATCTGTCCGCGACGACCAGAATTTGCTCCAGAGGGTCATAACTGGTGACGAGTCGTGGGTTTATCGTTATGACGTGGAAACCAAAGCTCAATCATCTCAATGGAAGCTGCCGCACGAACCAAGACCGAAAAAAGCACTCCAAGTTCGGTCGAATGTGAAAGTTTTGCTTATAGTTTTCTTCGATTGCAGGGGCGTGGTGTATCATGAGTTTTTGAGGCGAAGCAATCCGCCAGAAACGCCCGAATTTGTGGAAAAACAAAAATTGGCTTTTGCACCACGATAACGCCCCTGCTCACACATCACTGCTTGTACGCGACTTCTTGGCCAAAAACAACACACTAATGATACCGCAGACACCGTATTCCCCAGATCTGGTCCCCTGTGACTTTTTCTTGTTTCCAAAACCGAAGAGGCCCATGAAAGGTAGACGCTACTCCACTAGTAAAACTGACTTAAAAATATTTGAGGTATAATTTCAAAATTAAAATAGTGAAGATATTATCAATATTTTTACAAACTATACCATATTTCTTGAAAACGTTCAGCTCTATTTCACCTTCCACTTAGTGTAACGTCTGAAATACGACGCTGTCAGAGAAGTAGAAGGTGAAATGGAACTGAAATCAACATTCTTATTGGATCAATCCACCCCAATACAGCTACTTTATGTGTAGAAAACTTTTTTGCTCTACTGTGATTTGAATTATTGTCTGACACATCGTGGTGCTCTCATTTTTGAACCTTATGAGACGATGTGAACACTTATTAGTTTAGATACATTTCTTGCAGTCTACGTGTCTCTGATGTCAAAACAATGAAAAGAGCTCATATTGGACTCCGGCGCCGCTGACCTTTTGGTTCTCTTCATACGAACCCAGCTCTAAGCTTTAGATGAAATAAATCTGAATTCATCATACGTATTGAATCAACACTTCACAACATAGCTACGTTAAGTGTAGAAGACGATGCCTTGTTAAAAAGGCTTTGGCGAGTCTTCTATTTGTTATAATAAACTATTGGTTAATACACTCGTATTAAGCAATTGAATGTCTTAATAGAAGGTCTAAATAAAATAAAGATAATGCTTTATAGACATAAATTGTATGACAGTATTACTTTATCTATCGTCCCAATATAATACATCTTCTTAAATAGTGAATGAGTGCCTTTTTATGATCTTCAATAGTATCTTGACAAATATATATTGCAATCTTATAATTAGTAAAGTACATAACCAAACGTATTCCTTAGGAAGTAATTAAAAGTTTGGTTTTTTGTCTTTATCATTGCAAAGAAACACTTTCTGTAGATATTTTTTAGTTAGAAATAAAAATTAACTATGTAAGGAAAATATTAGTTTGATGATGGTGGATGTAGTTAATTTCTATCTTTCGCTATCGAATCCATCATTACAGATTATACAGCAATAAAGTTTCCCGAGTACTGCCAGTAGCTACTCATTTACATAAAGAAATTATTTCATTACAAATACACTGTTTATACAGTTCATATTATTGATTTCCACATATTTATATAAAGAAACCCATACAAATCTCTTTTTAAACATCTCAAGATTTGTCTTTCTTTACCACAATACTTTCTTTACAGCATTAAATACAGAAAAAATCAACTATTTAATCAGATTGAATTTAAATATTACGAAACAGTTGTATGATACTTACATAAGAATATATGTACTTTCTTGAGACATGTGTGGAAGTTGGATTCTCTTTACATATTATATTCTCCCAAAGTAAAAGCGCTGATCTGCATACAAAGGGAGCACTTATGTTTTGGTTTGTGGGGTAATAACACACATTTCATGTTTCATGCTTCTTGCTCCTAAACTTGAAGATCTAAAAAATATAAAAGATTTAATAAGAATAAACCTTAACAAAAAAGTAGAATTATACTTGCGGAAAAGTTAGATTTTTCATAAGGACACTTTGTTGTGACAGTTATAACAGCTATTTGTAGAAGTTGCATTTTTTCTAAATATTATATTCTTCCAGGGACAGGCGATCTGCATGCAAAGAGATCACTTATTGCTTTGACTTTGAAGAGTTAATATAACCATAATTATATTTGTTATGTTTCTAAACATAAAGACACAACGCTCATATATACCACAGTTTGTTTGAGTCAGCAGCAAGGATTTATTTATAAGTTGATTTGGTATATTTAATAATTATAATTTTGTCAAAGTATGTTTAATTAAAACTAAATACTCCTTGCCATTATTTTCTAAAGGCGTTCATTTTTTACTTTCATATTTTATAACCTTTAATGGTCTACACGACGATGTAATATTAGGTTAAACGAAACAATCTAATACGAATATAAGGTTATGGTTTTATTTATACCCCAATTATTATTATTATAAAGGAATAAAATTCAAACTTTTTTAAGATCCACCAACGAGTAACATATTGTAGAACATTACATATGTAACGTGAATTAAATGATTGGTATTTAAGCCTGTACGGTTAGTGCTGTGAATGTTATTTTAATCTTCCTATTATTAACGCGACGAAAATTATCTTTACGTTATTAAAGCATTAAATTAATTTAGCCAAAATGTGGAGTGCCATTTTTATTTCTAAACTGTATGTATACTGTTTACATTAGGTAAAAAAATGCTTAATAACTAGAAACATTAGAAGACTATGCTCACTAACAAACAATTGATGAGAAAAATAGTTCCATACAGGAACCCAGTTATTAAAAACTAAAGATGAAAAGAATGCAATAAAGCAAAAGTGTTCAAAAATTATAGGTTTTTATTTTACATAATTATTGAAACCTTATAAAGAATTAACTTCAACAACTATTAAACTGTCAATATATTAAAGCGTTCGAAGGCCATGAAAAAATAGACTATATTTAAGATTTTTTTGTTGTAAAATATAACGAATGTGTTTTGTTGAAATGTTAGTTTTCACCAAATGATGGTATAGCTCCATACGGAGGATGAGCTACACATTTGGGTCTTCGTATCCCTCGTAATCATCCCCTAACTTTCTATTGGCCAACTGCTGCTTTTTGTAGCAACAATTCTGAGGTATTTTAGTTGTATTCTCTGCAACTGCTATTTTCAGGTCAAGATATTTCATTTACAAAGTTAATGGCTGGGGTGGTCCAGAATTTTTCCAACAGCATACATTTTGTGGTGTTTTGTAAAATTTAATCAGCCTACATACACCCAATCAACTACAATCATCACAAAACTCAAAGTTTCATTCGAATCTTCGCTGTTCAAAGAGTCCCACCATTTAGAGATTTTTTTTGTGTTTAAAAAATCTTTGGATTTCCATTTTTATCATACCTTAAGTGAAAATGAGTGTGGGTATAGTTGTCTTATTTTTGATTATTTAGCATCAATCAGTTGTTTGTCACGTACAATTGACATACACGTACGACTAAAATGTGATTAAATATTTTATTAACGACCTTACAACATAATCATGTTAATACATTTAAAAAGAAATGTTACAGAGTGCATAAAATGGAAATATCTAAAAATCTTAAATTTGTAACAAATGTACCATAAGAGTATTCATAAATTTTTCATAAATACCAACATTTTCTTTGAATAATATTGTATGAGTGTTTATATAAAAGAAGATCTCAGAGGAAATTTTTAAAAATTTAGTTTTCCTTAATACTGCTTTGAAAACACTTTTTGAGCCACAAATAATCTTCAAAAAATACGCTCTCATGCAGTATGTGTATATTGAATTTTTTGTGAATAATACGTCAAAATAAAAATAAATCTTATATTTTAACTTAAAAAAGCATTATAACTAAGTTATCCCCTACTGTCTCGTAGATAAAGTTTAACGCCATGTCAATAAGGGAAACGACAAACTGTATTTTATCATTATTTTTCTTTAACATTTTAGTTTACTTAAGTACTCCACAATAAACAAATAAAGAGGTTTTATAACAATACCTATTACATTAAATAGATGCAATGACACACTTAGTAATTAGTTATCATATATTATAGTGATCTCAGACAAAGTGATAGTAAGCACTCCTTTAACATTTGATTCTGGTTATTTACAATAATCCTATATTTTTATCGATTTGAAATAAGTTTTAAGTTAGAGTGACTTGTATGGCAATTTAGTTATACAAATCGTATAACCTGTTCCTATGAGTAGTCTTATTATACGGTAAATACATCATAAAATTCATTTTAAAATTCAAAGACCAGCATTAGTCTTATTAATTAGAACATTCTGACGTAAATTATGATAGAATAAATTCTTTTAAATGTAAACATTTATTTTAGCAAGTGTAAGCGATGCTTTAAACGTAGCAGTTTTATTAGTGTATAAAATCAGTGTACGTAAGAGACATAAAACACAACATAAATAAACTTTGAGAGGCAGCAGGTGTAAATGGCGATTGGCTATTTTTATTGACACTTGTTTGTGCTCGGTACATGACAAGTAAAAATTTTCGACATAAAGTCACGTATGTTGATAAATTCAAATCATATTATAATGTATTTTACATACTAGTATCACTTTCACATTCCTATGAATAATAAAAATTTAATAAAAAAATTTGATAAAGTATTTTAATTTAACAAATACATAAGAATTGATCCATATATTGTTAACAGTAGCTGATCAATTTAAGTAATATATGATTTAAGTAAGTAATAAGTAATATACGTATATACCCGTTGATATTATTATGAAAATTAATACCTATATAATAATGTTATACGATCATCCAAATTCCATTTTGTGGCACAAATCTGGTACTCTTTTTTGCCTGAAGAGCAATGGAATTTCACGTCAAGTTATAAATATGAGTCAGTAACTTCTCGGGATTTTATTCTGACAGACCTTTCCCTAAGTATGAAATTTTTTATCTAACCATCGGCCAACAGGGATTTGTTTTAGTACATTTTATCAATATGTTTATAATGCAGTACACATATTACAATGTTTTATTTCATATTTGAATTTTTTATATCAGGTATCATACACTTCTGAAGTAGGTTTTTAGTCCTCAAAATTATCAAACATATAAAAGAATAACAATTAAGTACTTTTCTGTATATTTGAACCACTTGGCTTTATATTGAAAGGCAGAATGATTTATTTAGGAATACAAACTACTTACAGGATAAAGCTACACGACTCCGAAAAGTAAACAGCCTAAATTTCTTCCCCAAACCTGCAATGCTGTTACTTTACATGCATAACACAGTAAGTTTGTGAATGCAACGCACACTGTATGTCATATAATTTAAATCCAAAAGTTGTTTAGTTTCATTCTTATCTTCCCAGTGAATAATAGTTTATAAATTGTAATAAATACCCGATTTAAAACTGAGTTATAAATGTCTGAACTCAATACAACTTAAAATTTAAAAAATAATTTGCGAAAGTTTACTATAATAATAAACCTTAAAGATGAGTAAATAAACAATAAATATATTTTACACAATCGAACATACCTTATATACCATTTTATAGATTATATTTCTGCAAAAGATAAAGGAAACAATTAAAAAATAATATATTTAATGACTGTAACTATCTCTCTGTAGTAACAATCCAAGAAGTAAGTAAGAAACAATTAGCTTAGGTGACGAGGCTTAATAATTACGAGTTGACAATTATTGTCAACAGAGACTGTTATTGTTCTATTAACAGTTATGTTGTTTTCTCTATTTGTATATAAGAATATATATATATATATATATATATATTATATATATATATATATATATATATATATATATATATATGTATATATTTGGCCTTCCGATCATATGTTAGTTTGCTTATTTAAACGCATATGTGACAGATACGGCCAAATAAAAAATAATTAAATCGGAAAAAGTAAGCACTCTGTGGTGTAATGGTAGCACATTCACCCGGCAAGTGAGAGATCCGGGTTCGACTCCCGGCGGAGCAAGTACTTTTTGTGATTCAATGTTTATTGAAATTAAATAAGGCTATTGCCATTTATAAAATTTAATGTATGTATATATATATATACATATATATATATATATATATATATATATATATATATATATATATATATATATATATATACACAGGGTGTATATTATGTCTGGAAACACCCAAATATATCCTTTAATAATTTAAATATAAATTTGAAACCTCTTACAATCGTGATAGAGATTGGGCATCTACTTTTTGGAACAATGTTTTGTTATGTCACACCAACGGGGGACGTCCTGCCGAGGGTATCGTGAATATTCTTAATGGAAGCCTATACCTTGTGATACATAATTTTAAAGGTAATAGCTTACTGAATTGAATGCCACAAACCGCATCTCAAAGGAATTATTCTATCAGAAAATAGAGCATTTTTAGTATTGAAAATTTACTGATGTTCAACAATGTAATTTTAACATGGTTCTTGCCACAAAATGTGTTACACTAATTTTTTAGAATTTTTTAAATGTTCAATTAAAATAAAATAAACAATTTATTTTTAAGCTGGTTTCATTAGTACAAATTTACCAGTTTTTATTACAATGAATAAACCTTATGAGTCACTTTCTCTGATTACTTATGAATCTGTACTTGGTGTTTTCCAGTCAGCAGGAAGGTTTAAAGAGACAAAGGTCACTAGCCTATGAGAAACATTATTGTGTTATTAATCATCTGGTCTACAGGTTTCAGTTTGTTGAGCATGGAGCTTTCACTAGACAGGTCTAAGCTTGGGAATTACAAATGGACAAAGGTCATATCATTCCTGTCGAGTTAATCAGTGTCTCTGAAGCATTGCTGTCAACAAGTTATCTAATTACAGTAGTTCAGTTTTTATTTGGCATTTTAATGGAATTGTCTGAAAGAGAACGAATTACTCTGTTGATGATGCGAGGATATGGCGATCGTCAAAGATCTTATCGGGAAGTTTGTAATTTGTTTAATGACACTTTCCCAGAAAGGAATCCCATAAGTGTTTCAACAATATCAAAAACTATTGAGCGTTTTGAAATGACAGGGAGTGTACGTAATCGGCCAAAGTCGGGTAGGATACAATCTGCAACAGATGAAGAACATGCACTAGATGTTTTGCAAACATTTATTGAAGACCCACATACATCGCTCAGAAAAGCTGCACAGCAACATGATATGCACCCTATGTCTGTGAGTAAGATTTTGAAAATTAATAAATACAAAACATTTAAAGTTCATTTAGTCCAACAGTTAAGTGAGGATGATTACGACAGAAGAGTTGAGTTTTGTGAACTTGTGATGCGCAAATGTGATGACAATAGAGATTTTCTGACCAACATACTATTTTCTGATGAGGCAACTTTTTTCCTAAATGGCAATGTTAACAGGCACAATTGCCGTTACTGGGCTAGTGAAAACCAACATTGGATTACTGAGTCCCATTCACAGCAACCACAAAAACTGAACGTATGGTGTGGAATTTTAGGTAACAAAATTGTTGGACCCTTTTTCATCAATGGAAATTTAAATGCCGAACTTTACTACAATATGCTCCAAAATGAAATAATCCCAGCTATTCAAATTGCATCAGGAGAATAATTTGATAATGTATGGTTTCAGCAGGATGGTGCTCCACCCCATTATGGGAGACAGGTAAGAGAGTATTTGGATTTAAGGTTTCCTCATAAATGGATTGGCCGAAGAGGAGAAATCGAATGGCCTCCAAGATCTCCGGATTTGTCACCAATCGATTATTTCCTATGGGGTCATTTAAAATCCAATGTTTATAGAAGAAAGCCTCATAATTTGGAAGACCTAAGAAACAGGATTATAGAGGAGATTGCTTTGATAACTGAAGAAATGTTAGGCAACTCTGTCGAATCATTTTACACAAGATTGGCTCATTGTCAAACCGTAGAAGGAACACAGTTCGAACAATTGCTTTGACACCAAATGCAGGTAAAACGTTTGTTGTAAGACTTTTCTAACAGCATACATTATTTTTTATTTGTAATAAGAAATCAATAACATAAGTATTTCCATAATTGTACTGTAATAAAAACTGGCAAATTTGTGCTAATAGAAGCAGCTTAAAATGAAATTTTTGTTTTATTTAATTGAACATTTAAAAAAATGCTAAAAAATTAGTGTAACACATTTTGTGGCAAGAACCATGTTAAAATTACATTGCTGAACATCAGTAAATTTTCAATACTAAAAATGCTCTATTTTCTGATAGAATAATTCCCTTGAGATGCGGTTTGTGGCATTCAATTCAGTAAGCTATTACCTTTAAAATTATGTATCACAAGGTATAGGCTTCCATTAAGAATATTCACGATACCCTCGGCAGGACGTCCCCCGTTGGTGTGACATAACAAAACATTGTTCCAAAAAGTAGATGCCCAATCTCTATCACGATTGTAAGAGGTTTCAAATTTATATTTAAATTATTAAAGGATATATTTGGGTGTTTCCAGACATAATATACACCCTGTATATATATATATAGTGTGTGTGTGTGTGCGTGTGTGTGTGTGTGTGTGTGTGTGTGTGTGTGTGTGTGTGTGTGTGTGCGTGTGTTTAAATTATATTGCATATTTTTACATATAATAATATCGGGGTAAGTATCAACCAGTATCACTTTTATCGAAAAAAAGTTATGTTTAGTGACACCTTAAAAGTTTACCACGTATCATTTCTCCTGAGTATTGTTACGTTATTTTATACTACTAGTAACGACTTACGCTAGTATTCTAGGCTGGCAGTCAACATAGTGGTGCATGTCATTTGTGCCACCGCTCGACCGCTAACGTCTAGTTTTTCTCCCCAACGCTAGGAGATATTCTTTGTATCACTGATCTCTTTACTGCAACCATTAATGTGCGACTAGTTGCGTACGATGTTCTGCAGTAGGATTGGTGAGGCCGTATGCGTTTTATAACAAATAGCTATTATTCGATGACCATCTAATGTTATTATAATTATATAATTGTAAGTGGTAATTTATATAAAGTATATAGTTGTTTTTTTATATGATTGTTTTTCTGTAATATATTTTTTATTTATTAAATTTGTTGAAATTAGCTGTCAACGTGGAATTTTATTTAAATTAGTCGTACAATACACTTAAATAAAAATAGTAGTTACTAACGGCTTCATACGTAATTTCCTGCAAACTAACAGGTCTATGGCCAGGTCCTATCTTTACTAATAATATAAATTTGTAGAACGATTACATTTAAATATCATAGATTGAGCTAAGATTTTGGAACAAGGAGATAAGATTTCGGTGTTAAGGTTTACAGTCACTGCGAGCTACAGGCCAATGGGTGTTATGTGTTATTATTATTATACTCGTTGGTAGAAATGACATTTGAAGTGGGAGCAACAATTTATAGTGATTGGCACTGTGTTGAAGAACATTTAAAGCAAAAGTGTGTCAGTTTCAATAAATCGATTTGTATTTCACCAGCACCTCAAAACTTCAAACTTTCCACTGAATCTGAGAATAGTTCTCTCCAACCAATCAAAATACTTTCTAGCTCGCACGCAAGCACGCACACACACAACAGCCGATGGTTCATAAGGTAGTTTTTCACAATGATCAGGAGATAGTCAGGCACGCTGAAGTCCCGCTTCAACGCCTCTAGTATGTCCTCACACCGAGCAGAGTTTAACGCATTCTTTACGTCAAGGGTGACCAACAACACTATCGGCAGGGCCGGTGACAAGCTGTTTCGGCTTGTTGGACGGCCCTGACGACCTCTGTAATAGCGTTCAGAGTTGGGTGTCGCTTTCGAAAGCCGTGCTGCCGTGATCTCCAGAGCAGCTTCGATGGACGACTGCAATCTGGTTTTCAGCAACCTTACATAGAGCTTCCCCGCGGTTTCAAGCATACAAAGTGGCTTGCATGCCGACGGGGAGTTCGGGTAATTTTTGAATTTGCTGATCAGCACCAACCCAGCAACCTTCCAGCACAATGGGAACACGCCCGCTACCAAAAATGCATTGAATATATTCAGCAGCAAGAGCGGATAACTCGCCGCTACAACATTCAGAACCTCAGTTGGAATGTCATCAGATCCTGGAGCCTTCTTCTTGAGCATGGTAGACAAGCTCCTGCTGCGTAAAAATGGGAACGTCTGGAACCGGCTTCGCTACTCTCTCCTCCCGCCTCGTTGGGTGACTTGGGAAGAGAGCTTCCACGATCGCCGAAATAATTCCAGCAGGCATTTCCGTTCTGTTAGCCCCCATTCCTCCAAGCTTTTTTCTCAAAAGTCTGTATTCTCTTCCTCAAGGGTCCGAGTCCACCTCCTGACAAAGCTCCCATGCATGCCAGCATCGCGCCCAGCTGTTGCCGTGGACTCGGGAATCACTGAAAGACCAGCATCGACACTACGATCTAGCTGCTGGACGAGTTTTCCCCTGTTCAGCTTAGCTAGATTCCAGCCTAGATTGTTTCGGGTATTCGCTTATCTATAAGATGGAAAGCTCGGCATTCCGCTACTAAAGGGAAAAAATCGGACGATACCAGTGTAATATCTGGTATTGACTCACCGAGAGTGCTTCGGAAAGTCTGCCTTGTCCCTCTATTCACTACTTCAAAATCGAATCTCGAGACTATCTCCAAAATATGTCTTCCCCTCACGTTAGTCACGGGCATACCCCATTCCACACGCTTTGGAGTGCCCGCGCGGAATAATTGGGAGAGAGGTACACACTGTAAATGGTAACGCTGTTCAACCAGAATCTCCCAGACATAACCGTCACCGGAACCATGACTCAGAACACGGACCCCACGACTGTCTGAGGTCCAAACAGCCGCAGTGCCGAGTCCACCGTAAAACCAAGATAAGCTGGTTATGGTTCGGACGGGTTACCCTCAGGGGTAGTCGGCTTTTGACTACACGGGAGGCCTCCCCTTCCTCCTGGAAGGCCGGCGACCCTGGGGATACCTGAGCCTAGTTGTGACACTCCCCTCACAGTCTTTCTAGAGACAAGGCATTTCTTTTCTCTCTCGGATCTTAGCTTGACATATTTTATCTTTTCTGGGCTAATCTTCCTCACCTGTTCTTTTCTTCGACCCCACGTGGGTGTCACTTCCTCCTTATTTTCGACCAGAGCATACCGGAGAACCAGGGGGTGTTCCTGAATTGTCGCAGGGACTGATGTGTGCTTTGCACTGCCAATGGTGTTTTCTCTGGTATGACGCCAGGAGCCAGCCCCTTCGGGCCCTAGTCAGGAAGTGAGCTATGGGTTCAGAGGTCGGACTCTGCATTGCTACGTTAAATCCTCGCCACGTCTGATTTCTGGTGCTGGGAGTACGGAGGTCGTGCCCTAGGGAACTGGGGTAAAGGCTCAGTCCTTGAGGGTATGCCCGTTCCCGACTTTTCCGGGTCGCCCTTGCCGCACGATACGATGGTTAACTTAAAGAATGGAAACGCAAGAACCCATCGACAACGATATGGAGAGGTAGAGGAAGGAATTCCCCCCTCTCCCTTCGTTCACTGCAGACCCGTTTGGTAAGAGTAGTCGTGGATTAAGGTCCTAACCTTCACGACCTCATTGCGAGACTCCGCCTTCGGCGACTCTGCAGGCCATGGCTTTCCGTGCCCCAGAAGATACGGGTACGCCGGTTGTCTCTGATGAATTTCGGTCTGAGGAGACACCAGTCAGAAGTCAGGAAATGTCCCGATGGGGAAAACATGGAGTATGCGGCGGACACCATCTTTACGGAGGTAAAGAAAAAGAAAGCCGTTCTTCTTGACATGCGAGCAGCTACGTCGAGACACAAGAGCCAAATCAAAGCATGGCAGTCAGGAACGGCATGATCTCTCTGGAGTCGTCTCTAGATCTGATCGATACATTTCGGCATGTCTGGAAGATATCGAAGAAGAGACTGAAAAGAGAAAGCCACCAAAAAAGAAACTCAGGCTCTATCACCATCTACGGTGGCAGCAGCCTCTACCACGGCTGAGAAACGAACGGCCGTAAGTCCTCCTGAACATCCTAGGGAGGAAACGCGGCAGAGAGACGCCAGAGGGCCTGCTTCTGTCGTCGCTACAGAAGTGAGCGAGTTTTGCCAGGTGGTCTCAAAAAAGAAAAAAAAGAAAGACGAAGGCCTTAAATAAGAGCGAAAAGAGGCAAGACCTTCCTCCACCTCCTCCCCCACAAGTAAAAAGCCGAGGAACTCCCCGAATTTCAGGTCTAGGAAGCAGGTAGGGCTTCTCAAGCTAAAGCTGGAAAGTCATACGCCGAGATTCTTGGTGCAATGAGTGCTGGAGTTACTTCCGAAGAGTCGGGCACCGTGGTACGCCACATAAAGAAGACTGACACTGGAGGAGTACTACTGGAACTCGCAAAATGCGATGACAGAAGGAAACTCCAAGAGGCGACACAGAAGTCGGTGGGTGACAGGAGCGATGTTCGCTCCATTGTTCCTAAGGCAAGGCTTGAGATTCTAGATCTGGACGCTTTGACCAACGAAGCCGACATCTCGGAGGCCCTAAGCAGGGAGTTTCCTGTCCTTGGCGGTGAAATTAGGGTTTCCCTCTTCAAGCCTAACTGGCAAGAATGAAGGAAGGCCGTGGTTGAGCTGCTCGATAGTGACTCCTTGACAGTACTCCGAGAGGGGAAGATCAAAGCCGGGTGATTTGTCTGCCGGATTCGAAGTCGGGTGGAGGTATACAGATGTTTCCGCTGTCTCGGCTCCAGTCACACCAGGAGGAACTGTTCCGGAGCCGATCGGAGCAATTACTGCTAGAAATGCGGCAGCGCCCAACAAAAGGCAGCGGTTTACACAGGTACTCCTTCTAGCGTCTTATGTACCGGAAAACCTGGAGCAAAGACGGATCGTGTTCCAGGGGGTTTCAAGAAAGCCGTGCACGACAGGAAGGCCCGTGGTAATCCACGAAAATGATCCGGTTTATCCAAGCCAATCTGCAGAGTTGTCACGATGCGGACGCAATCCTTGAACAGCTGGTATGTAAGACCAAAGCCAGATAGTGATCGTCAGTGAACTAGTCGTACATTAATGGTTGCAGTAAAGAGATCAGTGAAACAATGAATATCTCCTTGCGTTGGGGAGAAAAGCTAGACGTTAGCGGCGGAGCGGTGGCACAAATGACATGCCCCACCGCATTAACTGCCAGCCTAGAATACTTGAAGCGTAGGTCCGAACTTAAGTGCTAGTAGTATAAAATAACGTAATAATACTCAGGATAAATTATACGTTCTATACATTTAAGTTATTTCTAAACATTTTCGTTCATTATTTTGTCGATAAAAGTGATACTGGTTACAAAATAGACAATATAATAAAACACACACACACACATATATATAATGTCAATAAACATTGAATCGCAAAAAGTACTTGCTCTGCCGGTACACACACACACACACACGCACACACACACACACACACACACACACACACACACACACACACACACACACTATATATATATACATTAAATTTTATAAATGCCAATAGCCTTATTTAATTTCAATAAACATTGAATCACAAAAAGTACTTGCTCCGCCGGGAGTCGAACCCGGATCTCTCACTTGCCGAGTGAATGTGCAACCATTACACCACAGAGCCCTCACTTTTTACGATTCAATTATTTTGTATTTGGCCGTATCTGTGACGTATGTGTTTAAATAACTAAACTAACATATGATCGGAAGACCAAATACCTGTCAAATTAATTTTATTAACAGTAAATCTGTGGAAGTGTAATTATTTTGTATGAATACAAAATAATTGAATATATATATATATATATATAATATATACAAATAGAGAAAACAAAAGAACTATTAATAGAACAACAATCTCCGTTGACAATTAGGCGTCTTTATCCCAGGTAATAAATGGTTTCTTGTTTACGCCTTTTGTTGTTTCAGCAGAGATATAGTAACAGTCATTACAATATACTTGTAATTCCTTTATATTTATCAGAAATCTATTCTGTAAAGTGTTATATCAAATATGTGCGATGGTGTAATAGACATTTATACTTTTTTCCTTATCTTTATAGATTATTATTATAGTTAACTTTCGCAAAATATTTGTTATATTTTATGTTGTGTTGAGTTCAAAGATTTATAAGTCAGTTTTAAATCAGTTATTTATTAAAATTTACACTATTATTCACTGAGCAGATAAGAAACGGAAGGCTTTTTGTAACGTTGACTACTCCATATTATTAAATCAAATAAATCGGTAGCATCAAAGTTCTCTCACAATAAATATGTCTTTAAATACTGAAGTCCCTCTCACTGAGGAGGAAACTGTATCTTCATATTGGAAAAAACTGTTCCACTTTATTTAATCTTCCACTGTTAGTCAAGTATAGACAAACACTCGAAAATATTTGGTTTTTTTTTGTACACTGCAGTATTTTTATATTCACCAAGATTACTTTTTATTTTTATTAAATGGAGCAATTTTCAGGGCAAAAGAAAGAATACAGTCTGTTAATATAGGTTATATTTGCTCGCAAATCACTATGCACTGCACAGCTGTCTAGTCTAGCACTTACAAGAATTTTTTAAGAGCAAATTTGAAGCAAATCAGTCCTTTAAAATAATAAAAGATCTATACCTTGCCGCTGTCATTGCATGTACAAAAAAGGAATTTTCAGGCGCACTTTTAAACCATATCATTAAAGCTGACTTCAAAGAACACAAAATGTTCAAGAAGTCAGTTTGGCCAAATATGTCAATTCCGCCCTTTGAAACAACACTGTTTCTTTTAACACAAACAGAAGTAAGTATCAAGAAAATAAAAATCATACAAAAGCTACATTTCAACAAAAAATTCTTTTACATTTTCCATTTTGCAAATGGAACATTGTAAAGAATGCTGTGTTAGAGCTGATTTCAGAAAATTGGGGAGGAAGATATAAGGAAAATATAACTGATATATTTTGAGGTTACAGTATGAAATGTTTGATATCCTAGTACAGTCAATTTATAGTAATGCAATTATTATTAATAAGGCAAAATTATTAATACATCAGTTACTCAAGGCATCGATAACATTGATCCTTCTAGTTGCCTTCAAAATTAAATTTAACTGCTTCTGTTATATTTAATATATGTCCATCAGTTTTTCTTCAGAAAGTACCTGCATTTCTAGTAATTTCTCTAACAAAACTGTTTAATAAGTCTGTTTTTAATTATATATTTGTATCCATTATATTACAATATTCCGGTTTTAATCAAGTTGCTGATGAATAGCATTTCCTCAACACTAAATACTATTTTTCCTATTAAACAATAACTACAATAATTAAAAGTTTGGTTCATAATAGAGTATTATATATTATAATAAATTAATCTAAACCACAGTTTGGGTTCTTACGAAATATATTCATTTCTGAACTCATTGTAGAGTTTCTTAATATTATTAGTTCGGCTACCAATAGCTTCCGTTATGGGAATATAATTTGCAAAGATTACTTTAAAATCTTCGATAATGCTAATCATAAAGTTCTTTTTTTCTAAACTTCAGATTTCTGGTACTAGAAGCGTAGCAAAAACAGTTTTCAGGTGTTATTATCTCATAGACCCATTTCAGTGTGTGCAGGTGCCCATGAGAAGTAAGCAAGAGTAAGAGTCAGATTTCCTTCAAACTACGACATTCATAACTAGAGGATTAAATACTGATCGCTTTTTCTTCATGTTATACGGGTCAATGATCTTAAACAACATTGCTTTATCTGAAATTTAACATGAGGAGGATTCTATGATGATTGTCCGTATTTTATTATACGACAATAATTTTTTGACATCCAGTTTAAAAGATTCTGTCACGGTTTTCATTAAACGGTATCTATTTTATTACGAAGAAGACTATCGTTATTCATTTCCATCAAATCCCTCAATCTGAAATTATTGCTGTAATTTATGATATTGCTATTATTTAAACAACTCTGATTCTTTTAAATACCCAATATAGATTATTCCCTTTACAGGTCAAATTGACACAATGTGTCTCTCAACTTTAGGTCCTGCGTCAAAAAAAACAGGATAATAATAATTAAAATAGATTACTTTGAAACCTTTGCTTGGTTAACATCATTAAAATATATATTATATTTTAAAAACCTAATTAATATAAAGATAAGTGCCCTTTGGATTATTCTTTCCCCTTTTGTACTAAAAAAATAATCTATTAATGTTATTATATAAACTATCCAATAATCCCATTAATCATATTTATATCATGTTTCTGTTATTTACACCCCTTAATAAATCCTCATAGTATTTGTAACATTTTATACTATAGAAACAATTACTCTTTGAAATAAACAGAATTAAATGTATGTAACATGTAAATTCATATAATAATATTTAATAACTGAATTTATACCATATTAAACAACGTAAAACGAGGTTTTTAGAATTTATGCTTTTCTTAAATACGTACATTTTAAAAATAGGATTTAATTTTAAAATTTGTACATATGTATTCTTTTAACGTAAGATTGTACATTGATAATAATAGAACATGTATTTACTATATTACTTACAGATGTATTTGCAACTATCGAATCTCCAGGATTGAATATATCCCTGCAGGGCAGTGAAGAAAAGTAATGTTTTTTGCAAGAGGTTGATGCGGTAGGGTACATTATTAAGGACCTTGCAATGTCCATTACCAGATTGGCTTGTCATGAAAGATCCTTGGGACCTTTATACTGCATCATAATGAGAGCGGTGTAAGATATTTTTGTATGCATTATTGTAACAGGCAAGGTTTTTGTCGTCTAATTTATCAAGTCAATAGCAGGCAGAAATAAAGAATCCAATTGTATAAATTTACCGTTTCATCAGCGTTGGAACAGCCTAAAACTTGTTATATTCTAAAATATTTTACAAGGTATATTTCTGAGTAGATAATAATTGTTTATAAAAGATAATACTAAATAGGAACACGTAAAAAGTGTCCCCTTGACAATATTCGTATCCTACATTAATATTAAACAACTCGTTTGTCTTTCAAATAGTATATGACTTTTTGAACAGCTCAAATTACTTCAGTAACAATTTAAAGATATTAGTGATATGTGGAGGAATCCTTCAGTCCAAGTCCTTAAGATTGAGGTACCTGAAATATTAGGAAATAAATGGTAGATATACGTTATTTTGAAACGAAAATATGTATATTTCAGATACATTTTATTACGGGTTTGCATGTTCAATAGCTTCAGATGTCAAGCGAATATTCATGTCGCGTACATATATACATATACATAATTTCTGTATATTATATAATAAACATATTGGAAATTAGTTTCCAATACCAGGGAAGCAGTATTATATCAATTAAGTTATTAGTAGTTATATAATTTGTTTAACATTTACTGATCAACAGTAATTTAAATTTCTACATTGTAATTTTAACATGTAGTTGCCTAATTCCGATTTAAATAGCAAATACGATTGAATAGAAATAGAATAATAACGTAATTACTACTTCACAAATACAAAATATATGTCTTCACATATATATATGTGTGTGTGTGTGTGTGTGTGTGTGTGTGTGTGTGTGTGTGTGTGTGTGTGTGTGTGTGTGTGTGTGTGTCTTTTTTAAGGAGAGGCCGATCCCTCTTTTAAGCCTTATTCTGTCCGTCCTCATGGGCCACTGGCCTGTGCGAGGATCTTATCAAACAGAATAAGGGAGAGAGTCGATACTGATAAAAAATGCTACGGTCACAGACAGTATTTGAACCTGCGCTATTTATAACTCAGACCCAAAGGCAAACGACAGACAGCTCGGCCATCGGCACTCCCAAAGAGATTTGAAGATATTTCGAATGTAAATATTAATCTGCATGGAATATAGAAAATTAAGAATTTATTCAAAAAGTTGAATAAAATATAAACTGAATATCCTTCTACATAATATAGTAAATGTCTAAACGTTATATTTATATTACTTCTCTTATTACTTCTCTATTACTGATTGAAGAGAAATCTCGGTAAACTCTCGTTTACAGACTTATTAAAATATGAGAAATACTAATTAATGCCAATAATGTAGCATCATCTTGTTTTCCTATGTTAGTTCACTGGTTCCAACAAAAATGGTATAGCATAAGTATACACCATTTGAAAAGATACTTCAATTCAAAAGCTAATAATATACATGATATAACATAAAATTTTGCAACTGCATCTCAAATTTGTATTTATATATTTGATTTATATTTATATATATATGGTATATATACAGGACAACGTCTGTCGGGTCTGCTAGTATATATATATATATATATATATATATATATATATATATATATATTGACTTGATTTGTAGATATTTTGCATGTATTAATGGAATGAGTGAAACTAAAATGTAGGAACAGTTAAAGAGAATCAGATAAGAATAATATTTCACGTGAGAAAACCATTGAGGTCAAGGTTACACAAGTAGTTTTTTGTAGTCTTCGTGTCTCTGATAAGGAAAATATACAAAATCATCTTTTGAACTCTTATTTTGCTGACTTATTTTATATCCAGACGGAGGTTGTCTACAGAATATTAGAGTATAGTTTTTGAAATTCTAAATTTCATACGCTACTTTAATCTGAAGTTGACATGAAGCTTAACTTATAGTTTGAAACAATCTTTTATTATCATTATCTAAAATATTGTTACTGTTAACTATTTCTGCTACCCAGTGAAGTTTTTAAGAAGTCAACAAGGGGTTTGCGTTTAGCTGTATGATTAAAGTTCTTGATTTAATATTTTTGCGTTCCAAATGAAGTTCTCTTTAGTGTTTAACTGAATTAATTAAATTATTGATTAATTAATTGAATGTATTTTGCATTGGTAATTTCCATGAATTTTTTTAAAACGATTAAAGTCCAAATTACCAGCTAACATGCATCATACAGTTTACCGGAACAGGGACTATAACTCATCGATGTGTGATTGCAATTAATTGTTCCGGTTGTAGTCTACGGGAAATTGTAACATTCAAAATGTTTCGGTTCTCAAACGCCAATCTTAAGTGTGCTCATTCCATTAAGTAGTGGAATTTATTTATAAAACCTTTATATTTTGACTATAGATAATAGTTTACTTGCTTTAATGAAACATGTGGCTAAATTCATTATAGTTATATAAGAAGTACAGGATGACATGTATATAATTCATTAGTGTATGTGATATATGATTTAAATTTGGCCTACAGTTTTTGGTACTGATAAAAATGGATTTTTTTTGTTTATTTATATTAAAATGTTACTTTAAAATGTTCTCTTATTTGGAAAATATTTCAGTGTGTGGAAATAAGTAATGAAAGTTACGTTACTTAAGACCATTATCGTATCTATTCCACCAAATATTAAGCGGTTGTGTGTAACGAAACCTGATGTTGTGGACAAGATACGCAAGTAATTTTCAAGGTCAAACGCCAAGGTAATGATTGAGTAGCTTATGTAGAGTCAAACACTCGATGTGGTCAAGGAACTCGAACATTGGTAGATCTCCCTTTAAAGCATACAAACAGTTAAACGTTTGAGAAAACATGTACACAACCAACCATGGTTAGGTGTCTGCTATTTTGTAGTTTTCTCAACTCAAGAGGGTTTGGTTCCTACATATTTGTAACCAGATTTGTATAATCGTCTGAATTTATAAACGGGTATTTCATATTATTTAGTTTTTTTTTTATCTAATTTTAAAATTAAAAATGATTATCCACTGCTTTTGTTGATCGGACAATACAGTATATTTGTTGCTACATACACTTTCCTAGTCCATAACATGTATCACGAGTGACATCCACGAAGCTATAAAGGATGTTGATTTTCTATTTCAATGGCTCTGCTTTCATGTTTTTATAGTAAAAACAAACCCTTGAGAAACTTATTTCATTGACTGATTACAGTAAATAATTTATATACCTTGGTAATACTGACACGAAACTGAGCCTCTACTTCATCTTTCCTGAAATAATGCTCTTATAAATATAGTTATATAAAATAGCTTTAGGACAGAACAAGTAGTGTTTTTAATTTAAACAGTTTAAAAGGGAAGTGTCACAAAAATATATTTATTAAATTAGGTTTCCTAACTAAAGCATAGAATATTTAAAATTGACCACGCGTCCTCCCTGATTTATAACTCAGAATGTTAACAATTCAAAAGTGTTAGTTACTGGAACTATTTGTAGAATTAGGTATAAGATAGTATTTTAGAAAAAATAATATGTAGTCTTTGCAAACACGAACAGTTGACGATACATTAGAGAAGATTGAAAATGAAGATGAAATCATAGTTGCAGGCGTCACAGGTTCCAAGAGGCATTGCATTGTACTGCCGAAAGCTATTAAAGTATTGAAGTATGTATTTTAGTATAATGTTGAAGTATATACATCTTACTACTGTATTGCGTTGCCTAGTTTCCAGCAGAATTTATAATATCAAGTTAATCACCGTATTTCTCTTTATTATAAGTTTTATGCAAAAAATATGAACTAAAATAGTGAATTACTTTTTTCAAACAATTCTATACAGATGGCTTTTACAATGACAAATTTAATAATTAATTATCGAATACACATATACTGTTTGTATGTTTAATTATTAACAGTAATATGAAACTTTTAGTGCTAATCAACAAAACGGCTTAAAAAATTACAAACATAAAAAATAGCTTATAATTTTATTTTTAACTTCAAAATATTAATTTCAAAAGTTGCTCGCAAACATTTTAATTAC
>NW_025779553.1:0-57836 GCF_021130785.1 Homalodisca vitripennis | reverse complement strand
TTCTATAATGCATGGCAAAAGTCAACTTTTTACTTGCTAGAATTTTGTCATACACCCCACAATAGATCTCATTCAGACATACAATTTACTAATTTACATACATCCATTCATTCGCCAATGATTCCCACTTCCAGCGACGGGTTCAGTCAGTCTTTTTAATTGGTGGTCTCCCAATCATATGCCAAAAACTCGTCTACATTATAAAGTGCTTGTGACACTAAAAAGCGTTTCAAACGAGTTTTTTAACACCTTGGGCGTTGGAGCGTTTTTTTATTGAATTTGGTAAATTTGTTGACGAAATGAACACCCGCCTGTGAAGGGCAAGCGTTCATAAACTACCGTTCTGTGTCTACCAGTTCGGTAGTTATCTCTGCCTCTAGTCTCATACGCATGTATGTCTCGGCCATTTCGTCATGGTACATTTAGACATACAAAACATAGTTGCTTCCAAGATGTAGAGACTGGGCAGCGTCAACAGTTGTAAATTTTTGAAGGCTTCCTTACACGACTCTCTAAAATTTTCAACAGAGCGATAATGCGGATCGCTTGTTTTTGCAGCTTGAACACTCTCATAAATTGATTGTTTGCACAAGCTCCCCACAACACCAACCCGTAAGTGAGATGGGGGTAAATCAAGCCATAATACGCCATCATTAGAACCTGAATAGGGCAGTATTTGGCTAGAGACCTCAAAACATAAATGCCTGAGGCCAATTTGGAGCAAACGTGATCGATATGATTATTCCAAGTCAAACCCTCGATCTAGGTATATTCCCAGGAATTTCGAGCAGTAGACTTCTTCCAGCATTGTGTCAGCCAACATAACAGCTGGCTCGTCATGCCTGTCTACTGATCGCAAAGCAAAATTTAGAAAATTAGACTTTGCAGAATTTGTCTTAAGATTGAGGCTGTTGAAATGTTGGACGCAGTTGTTGATCTCAATAAAGCTCTGCTGTTCCAGAATCAATTTTGATTTGCTAGTGAAACAGAGAGTCGTGTCATCAGCATACTGCACAAGTTTTCCGTGCAGAAGTGATGAACCTACGTCATTGACATAGATCAGGAAGAGAATTGGACTGAGAATTGAGCCCTGTGGGACACCATAGCCTCAGGTGAATTGGTTCAGATAATTTGTTTGCGATCTGGACAATTTGGGTTCTGTGGCTTAAAAATGACCTGAGCCACTGGAGAGGCACGCCTCGAATGCCATGAGTTTCAAGTTTGTCAAGCATTGTAACATGGTCAAACGCAGTCGAATGCTTTCGATATAAGTCTAGGAACACACTTAATGTGGGATCCCGACGTTCTAGCCCCTCTACAACCCTATCGACTAGACGTACAACTGCGTCTATTGTCGAACTTACCCTTCCTGAAGCCAAACTGGTCTTCAGATAGCTGGTTGTGCTTATTTTAAAAAATTGAAGCATTCTTACCAAGAAAAGTTTTTTCGAATATTTTGCTCAAAACTGGCAAAATTGAGGACAGGCCGGTAATTGTGTGGGGAGTGGGGGATCATCTTTCTTAAAAATCGGGCTCACTTTCGCGGTTTTTAGGAGTGAGGGGAAAACTCCCTTGTTCAAAAGAGAAATTTACTAATTGGGTTAAAGGTTTCACAATATGCTTTTGAACATGTTTTTATTAGCCACATCGACATTAAATTTAAATCATTTGATTTTTTGGCTGGGAGCTGCTGAATTATTTTTTCAAGCTCTTCCTCAACGACAGGTGCCAGTGCCATGGAGGCTACTGGACACTGTCTCCGTCTTGGGATTCCTTGTGGCGGTGATGGGCAAGGGCCTTGCTCACAAGCAACAGATCCAAAGAATCTGTTAAGCCTATTCGCAACCTCAACCGCATCCTCCACAAGTCTGTCACCATTTTTAATTTTATTTGAATTGTTGCATGATTTGTTTTTATTGTTGATGATGTTCCAAGCAGTTTTAGAAATATTTTTTGAAAATATAATTGATTTAGAAACATCATATGCCTTTGCCGCCTGGATCACTTTTCTGTAAATTAGTTTGTAATTTCGAAAAAACCGTTTGTTTGAATTCTTCATTGTGTGATGTTTTCTGAATTTCTGAGAAAAACTTTAGTTTTTCTCTGGAAATTAAAATTCCTTTAGTAATCCATTTGTTGTTTACCGTTTTGGAACAAACTTGTATGGTTTTGAGAGGACAGTACATGTTAACATGAAAGTTTAGTGTATCACTAAACATTTTAAAAATGCTGTTTCTACCGAAAGATTTGATTCTTGGAATTTCCAATCTTCTTTGGAAAGGGAAGTGTTGAGGAGAGCGATGTTTCCTGGCCTTAAGTCTCTTATTGTTTTAGTGATTTTGGGCTCCCTCTCGATTTTTACTCCACTAATAATAGCCCTCTTGGCCATAGTGGTCCGAGATAGCTGTATTGACCACGGACACTGCGACACTTGGGAGATTAGATATGATATTGTCGATTGTAGACTGTGTAGACTGTGTCACACGCGTTTGGCGTTTTGACCAACAACTCAAGGTCGAATGATCTTAACAAGTCGACAAATCGTTTGGTGGAAGGGTGATTAGTGTCCATCGCATTGATGTTAAAATCGCCCATTAGGATATAACCCTGTTCATGGTTAGTTAAATCCATCAGTAGGGCTTCAAAATTTTGTAAAGAAATTTTCCTCATTGCCATTGGGAGACCTGTAGATACATACATAAATAATGTTGTAATGAGCTATTTATATCATGTATTAAGCTAACTGTATTGCTCATAAATACAGTCGGATTGATAAGCTAAACCAGCACACAAATCACTCTATGGGGTGAATATTAGGCATTAAATTGTGCAAGTAGTTTAAATTCTATATTAGGAACTTGGAATTTTTTTAATTCGATGATGGTGTATGTTAATCTTTGAGATTTTGCTGAGCGTTAGAGAATATTTTAAAAAGCTAGCAGTAAAAGGTTTAACATAATTTTATATTTTGATCTGTAATCCTTTTTATTACCATGTCTGGTAGTTATACCAGTATTAATCAAGCAATTAAGAGACAAGTTATAGACTTTACAGTGTTAGTAGAAGGATTTCTAGTGAGATTTTGTAATCTTCTTACTACTACTGCATCTGGTAGTTATACCAGTAATAACCAAGCAATTATGAGACAAGTTTATAGACTTTACAGTGTTAGTAGAAGGATTTATAGTGAGATTTTGTAATCTTCTTACTACTGCATCTGGTAGTTATACCAGTAATAACCAAGCAATTATGAGACAAGTTTATAGACTTTACAGTGTTAGTAGAAGGATTTCTAGTGAGATTTTGTAATCTTCTTACTACTGCATCTGGTAGTTATACCAGTAATAACCAAGCAATTATGAGACAAGTTTATAGACTTTACAGTGTTAGTAGAAGGATTTATAGTGAGATTTTGTAATCTTCTTACTACTGCAATCTGGTAGTTATACCAGTAATAACCAAGCAATTATGAGACAAGTTTATAGACTTTACAGTGTTAGTAGAAGGATTTCTAGTGAGATTTTGTAATCTTCTTACTACTGCATCTGGTAGTTATACCAGTAATAACCAAGCAATTATGAGACAAGTTTATAGACTTTACAGTGTTAGTAGAAGGATTTCTAGTGAGATTTTGTAATCTTCTTACTACTGCATCTGGTAGTTATACCAGTAATAACCAAGCAATTATGAGACAAGTTTATAGACTTTACAGTGTTAGTAGAAGGATTTCTAGTGAGATTTTTTGTAATCTTCTTACTACTGCATCTGGTAGTTATACCAGTAATAACCAAAGCAATTATGAGACAAGTTTATAGACTTTACAGTGTTAGTAGAAGGATTTCTAGTGAGATTTTGTAATCTTCTTACTACTGCATCTGGTAGTTATACCAGTAATAATCAAGCAATTAGGAGACAAGTTATAGACTTTACAGTGTTAGTAGAAGGATTTCTAGTGAGATTTTGTAATCTTCTTACTACTGCATCTGGTAGTTATAAAACGGTTTTAACTATACAATCACAATAACAGAGAATGTAAGATGGTTATAGTAAAAGGTTTTAAATCGAGTAATATATCTGGTGAGATGTTACATTTTAGCTCTTTTACTACCACAACTAGTGTACATATTGACAAATATAACAAAAACTAGACAGGTAATGTGCTGGATATGGTAGTAAAAGGTTTAAGGCATGTAACATTACAAATCACTTTTAGATTGGTGGTCCTTTTTGACAGTCTTCGTGGTGGCTTGGCTCAAGGGTACGACTGTATTTCGGTCTCTGTTTTGAGGAAACATATCCAGTCATACCTCATCCTGTTATACACATAGTGTTAGCTCCTTCACGGAGTTCCCAAGATATTCAAAGTTGCCAAAAGTCATTTCTCTATGTTACAGGAACGATATAATAATAAAATCTAACTTTGATCCTAAATAGCCTGTAGTGTGCATTTTAAATAGATAATATAGGTTTAGAAAATCGTAAACCATTTTGGATGCGCTTTTTAAGTTGACAAAGATATCGAATTCTTTATTTAAGGGAAAAGTAGTTTTTTTTTATTTAGCTAAGGCCTTTCTACAGTGGACAGGATCTAGTTATTGAATAAATTTGAGTTAATTTGGATTACAGGACATGAATTAAATTGGTTTAAATCATATTATTTTGAAGAGACAAACTCAATTTACAAACATTAATAGAGTTTAGAAGTTAAAACCTGTTAGTTATGGAGTACTTCAAGGTAGTACACTAGACCAATATTATATCTTATTTAAATCAACAATTAGTGAAAAAATTATATTGAAGGTAAACTATTTGCAGACAATATTGCTATATTTATTTAATCTGCAAGTTGGGTTTAAAATAGTTACTATAGATTTAATGGTTGTAAACAATAGTTTTATGTAAAGTTATTAACCTTGGATGTTACAAATACTAAATGTGTATAGCCATAAGAGGATTCACACGTTCGGCAAATACACAATTGAGACGTGTGGTTTAAAACATTTTCCACTAAAGATTCTTATTATGTAGCACACATTACACATAGAAACTTGCCCTAAACTTTAAGACAGTCAAACTGAACTAATATAACGTACAAACATCGTGTAAAAGGACGGCTGAATAAAGTTAGTATAGAAACTACAACATTTCTCATTTCTTAAAACTACACATTGGTTTGTAGGTTTATGTGTGGTATTGTTAGTGGAGATATGGGTGTGATTTATATTGGTTGCCAGATTGATGGTAGTGTTGTATGTTGAAGGGTGTAGGGGGGAAGAGGGGATGTATGTAAACTTGTGTACGCACGCGCGCCGCTGAGCACACACGTCAAGCCTGTTATATGTGGATGTAACATACTCGTCGGTTTATTGTTTTTTGTATTTTTATTTAATAAACAAGTTTCATATTTTTAAAATTAAATTTAAAATTACAGCATTCTTTTTTTAAACATTTATAGTTTATTTTTTATTATAAAAATTCTAACTGATTATACAAACTATACTTCAGTAGTTAAACAGTAACTAGTCACACAGAAGTCTGGACAAAGGTCGCATTCGATATCGATGTACAAAAAACTGTTTAGGGAAGACCTTTCCAGAAGGGCAATTTGTAATAGTGTGATGTAAAAACACATATCGTGTAAATTTATTCTTATGCTAACATAAGGAACTGTAAAGAGCGGGCAAAGAAAATTTACATTTTGAATGCCAAGAATTTACATTCCACTTTACATTGGTAACCGACCATTACGAGCCTCGCGGGGAAATTCATTGCATTTCAGATGAATGTCAGGACGTTTTGTAGATGAAAATAAATTAACAATGCCGGTATTTAGCGTTCGATTGCTTTGGCCTTATTTAAATCTATCAATGGTTTTGAATAACAATCTCGTTTTAATTTACTTGCTTTATGTTAGCCACTGTTGTTAAAGTAATTGTTCAATTCAATCCAATTTTCAGAAGTTATAAAAAGTGAGAAATATCATTTAAAAAGTTTATAGGTTATGGATACTATTAAATTAATATGCTAATTAGATACTAAATGTGTTGTCGTTATACATTAAAAAATTGTAACCCTACATTTGATTTTTGACATAAATTAGTTTTATTAGGTGTCGAAAACCTTTACGCATTATGTTAAGTGTGCACACAAATTCAAAAATGTATTAAATAAGTGGTGATGAACTCATATAAGTCGTGAATAACAACTAGAAAGTTTGTACGTCAAAAATATATGGATCCAAGATGAGTGGTGCAATTACAAACCATCCCCGGGAGGGTTAATTTCTGGCTGGTTTATACCTTTTAGCTGAACCTACACTGGGTACAGCCAAAACCGACGTGTCACTAAAATCCGAACAACCTTATGGATGTCCAGGAGTGGCACAATACTAACCGCAAATGTCGAGATATTGCGGGAAAGGGTAGATCGTTAAGTCTAGTCTACTGTGGGGGATGACTGTTGGAGTTGGTGGGGCTCCCTTGGTGTTAAATGAAGTAGCTAGGGCGTGTCACCACCTGCCTGCTTTGCCTAGAGAGGTCGGTGCAGAGCTGTCTTCCTCTTCTGCCAAGATGACATGAATGAGAGTAATACCTAAAATCCTTCCTCATGGATCTTGTCACGAGGTTGCCCCTACCTCCTACCTTAACTATCCAGAATATCCTGTAACTCCGGAAACAAAGGTCCTTTTAGGACGATTTGCAATTTCTCAGATCCTTGTGCTAAGAGATCAAAAATAAGCGCCAACAACATAACTTAACCAGGTGCAATTTTGATGCTTGCTGTATACACTAAAGACTCACGTCATGGGGTTTAAAATTATCTAGTTATACGAGGTAATACTTATTAATATTTTCTAACACTGAGCCGGGGCTCAGTTTGGACATTTATTTTTGTCTTTTATTTTTGCCCACCTCGGCCACTCTTGTCAGTCGGTGGGGGAGTCACTCCGTCAGAGTATTGATTTTCTGCCTGGTTGAGGTCAGCTGGTTGACCTTGACTAGTTTTACCGACCAGCTGTTCACCGGCACCGGCACTGGCTCTGGCTACTGTTCGGAGCGGTCAGACACGTTCGGAGAAGCTTACTGTGTTCTGGCTGTTCTCTGTTCTTCCCGTTTCTCCATGGCTGGCTAATTCACCGACTTTCGGCAGGTAATTGTCTTTTTCACTCTCTTAACTTATTTAGTTGGCGGTTTTTCTCTCCCACCCAGACATATATTATCGTAGATTAGTTATAAGTAATTTATATATATGTTTATTTTGTAACTTGTGTTCCTCGTGTACGTGTTCGTGTCGCTAAGTGTTCGTTCCTGTCTTTCGAACGTTCTAAAATTTGTTAATTTATTTACTATGCTAGTTTAGTTTTTTATCTTTCGCTCTTGTGCTTTCTAACTGATCCGTTCGGCGAACGGAAATTATTTATTCCGTGTACACACCTTGTTTTTTATTTAGTGTAAGCGAGACGGTACAGACTTTGCAAATTTTTGTTACCTCGTGTTTTGTGTTGCGTGCAAATTTGGGTGGCAACATCCATGATTTCAATTTTATTATTTAATTATTGCCTTTATAGTAGCGTGAACTGATTAGAATTTAATTATTGTTATTTGGGAAATAATGTATTGTTATTATTTGTAAATTATATAATTATTATTATGCCTACCTTACAATTAATATTTAATAGCAAAATGTAAATTATTATAATATTATAATAGAATGATTAAAATCCAGCGAATTATAGTTACAAGTAATTGTTATCACGCTTAATCATTTAGTATGGCTGTTCTAGCCTATAAGTAAATGTTTATATATTTGAAAATTTGTTTTGTTTGTAATATTTAATATTGTCACCAAGTAGTGTATCTTTTAATACTTGGTGTCTTGAGGTATTTTTGGGAAATAGTCTTCTGATACTTAAAAGGTACTGTTAGTTACAGATTGTTATTTTTTTTTAATTGTTAAATTTAAATATTTTATTATACTTTGTGGCAAACATAATTAAGTTTTTATTATTTCTCGGGTTGTAGTAAAGTTGTTCTGAATATCTACTGGTTATGTTGGGATTCTATAGGGTCCCCGTGAGTGCCGTCAGCGGGACTGGTGCGGCGAGTCTGCCCGAACAACTGAAAAATTGAATGCCCGCGCCCTGCCAGCGCTATTGGACCGGCATCCAACCGGAGTGTAGTGCTCCCATTCATTTCTTCTGGAACAAGGTTGGATTAAAAATGTTTTTTTTTACTTCTTATACTGAACTTGCGAGGACTGGGGTGCAGGGAGCGCTGCCAGATGTTAGATCTGGAGGAGGGCCAGTACCTAGCCAGTATTTATTTAGTTAGTTACATGACCTGAAGGGGAGGATTTCATCTTTAATTCGGATTCGTGGAGGCAACTAAGCCCCCGCCTCCTTCGAAAATTGGCTTTAAATATATATTTTTTTAATTTCGGCTACAAACTTGAAACAAAATTACTTTTCAAAAATAGTGGGCCTAGAAATTCTACAACCTTTTTCCTCCCCTCAGTTCATAAAAAATTTACCTGTTAAAAATTTTATATTTACCACCTGCCGTACCTGATATATGTTATTTATAGACCAAATTTCTATTTATTGTGTTATTATTATATTATTTATTTATTATGTTATTGTCATTATTGGAATTATATTTATTGTTGTTATTTAGTTTTTAAGTTACGCGGTGCACCGTGGTGCTGCATAATTGTATTTTGCATGGAAATGTTTGCCACCTACTAATTATATTTTCTTGTACTCGAAATCTTGTCTCGTTTTTGTCTCTTCCCACTAGTGGCATGTGATTGTTTTTTTTTTATGATTTGCTCCGAGTTTGGGAGGGGCACGCTTCCGAGGCCTCCTGTATTTTTCACTAACTCGGAACAAAATGGTAGCAGAGCGTGGTTGCGTGTTTTTACCCTCTGCGGGCCCGGGGTTTTTGTTTTGCCACTGGTGGTGAGAGGCACGAGTTGAAGTTGTTAGTTGACTTCCTGCGCCTGTGCCGTCTCGCTGTGCTATTTTCCGCCGATCGACAGGAAGTGTGTGAACCTATTTATTTCCTGATTATTGTTACTTGTGTGTTTTTGTTATACATTGTCATCGTTGTTTTTTTTCTGGTTTTGTTCTGGTACGGCGTAGTGTTTTGTTGCGGTATTTTGGTTTCGCTGCCGTGTTTCGTGGACGGCAGGAATTCTGGGGACCCTGCTGAGAGTGTTGTTTCACTGCGTTATTTACTTGTCGCCTTAGTTGTTTGCTTTGTTAGTCGTTGACTTCGAGTCAGTGTGTGTTACTTGTTAGTCTGTGTCATTTATTTATTTATCATGCCTGGCTCTCTGGTGCCTGAATACTTGTTGAAGGAGGATCTCCATTTTGAGTTGTTGGCTCGTGGGCTTACTCCGGGTTCCGACTGCGAGTCCATGCGGAAGCAACTGCGTGATAATATGGAACTGGACACGACCTGGCCTAGAGATTTGACGTTCCAGAAGCAGAGGCCTATTTTGGAGGCTAAGTTGGAGACGTTTGAGAATAGTCAGGAGGACTGGTTGGAGTCGCCGCCTACTGGCCGAGAGAGGGCTAGGTATTTGTCCCGGCTTACCCATCTACATATGAGGCTGTCGCTACTTAGAGCCAAGCTTACCAGTTCTGGTGATAAGGAGTGGTTGGAGGAACGCGTCACCTTGGTTGACGGCCTGCTGACTGTACTCGAGAGGGACGAGGGGGCAAAGGCTCCTGAAAAAACTTTGTCTGCGATTGACTCTGCTGCGGCTGTTAAGGGTGAATGCCGGATCCCTGGGTCAGTTGTTGCTGATTTTGATGTGGGCGTGGCGTCGGGGGTGTCTGGTGTGGACGGGGCCCGGGGGCCGGTGACCCAAATGCCTGCTGGATCTGGGGGACTGGGGACTGTGGTGACGGGATCCTTTGTTCAGTATCACAAGCTTCCGAACCCACTTACCCCGTTGCTGCAGCGACTACCAACGGTGGATGGTCTAGATACTGAAGCCTTGCTGCGGTTTCTTTCTGAGATCCTGCGACTGCATGACTTGCCTGGTCTTCAGGGAGCGAGCTTCCTGCATGTCATCTCTCCGTTTTGTAGGCCACCTTTGGGTGACTGTCTGGTTCGAGTTCTCCAGAGGGGTGGTACCCTGGATGATTTTCATAGGGAGGCATTGGATTTCTTTGTTCCTGGTCAGTTGAGGGAACGTCTCCGTGTGGAGAAATTCTTTAGGCCTCAGGGCAACGGAGAGAGTTTGGCTAAGTTTGTGGCCGAGGTGAGGGACACTGATAGGGTGTTAAGGCTCAATATCCCCGAAAGTACTGTGGTCACCACCATTCTTGAGGGTCTCAATCCTGAAGAGAGGTCCCGTCTAGTTTTTGCTGGTCGCCCTTCCACCTTTTCTGAACTGGACCGTCTGTGCATTGCTTCGCGCAGCGTGCAGTTTGCTGACCGGCAGAGGGCGGAGAGGAACAATCATCGTTCCATCCAGCCCTCCAGGGCTGTCACGGCCGTACAGAATCCCGTGGATGGGCCACATCACTCTGGTGGGCTTCATCCACCCATCTGCTATGCCTGTGGTGAACGAGGTCATACTCGTCGGGAGTGTCCTAGGAGATATCGCACTGGTCCAAAAAACTAGATCAAAGGGGGGTTTTCTCTGAAGTTCCCCCGAGGTCTAAGAAAAAATTTCAAAAAAATAGTACCTGTGCGAAAAATTTGATTAATAGTTTGGACACTATGAGCCTAGCAGAAAAGGGAAACCTACGGCTTAGGACAGCATCTTCAGTGTGCCCTTATATCAATATCTTAGTGGGAGACTCAGTGCATAAGGCCCTAGTTGATTCCGGGTCAGCCTGTAGCCTCATCTCTTCCCGTCTTTTTGAAGCCATTTCAAGGTTAGGTTTGGTGAAGCACACCGAGGAGTCTTCTTTAACTTGCTGGACTGCTTCTAATTCCCCTCTTCCAATTTCGAAGAAGGCTTCAATCAAGTTTAAGGTTGAATATTTTTCATGGGTGTGGAGCTTCCTTGTGGCCCAGGACCTGAGTATGGATTGTATTTTGGGGGCGGATTTTATTCAAAAGACTGGTTTGGTGCTGGATCTTCAGGCGGGCCAGTCTTATTTCAAATTCAATTGGCGAGTGTCAGTCCCCTTTTCTGATAAATGCAAATCGACGCCGCAGGTTGTGGAGGTGGAGTGTGAGGAAGGTTCTGCCCCTGGGGACCCGTTCGGTCACTTGGATGAGGAGCAAGCTGGGGTTCTCCGTGAGCTTTGCTCAAGATTTCCGGAGGTCCTCACACCCAAGCTCGGTTCTACCCATCTCATTGAATATGAAATTCGTCTGACTGACACTCAGCCAGTACGCTCCCACCCATATAAGTTGGCTCCTCCAAAGATGGAGGTTATGCGTGGTATCATCAAGGATCTCTTGGATCAAGGAGTTATTGAGCCCTCAAACTCATCGTATGCCAGTCCAGCGTTCTTGGTTCCAAAGCCTAATGGAAAACATCGTATGGTGGTTGACCTAAGAAAACTTAATGCCAAAATTGAAATAGACTCAGTGCCTCTCCCCGATCTCCATTCTGCTTTTGATTGGTTCGGTAAGGCCAAATTTTTCACTATATTTGATTTGAACCAAGCCTATCATCAGATTCCGTTGAAGAAGGAATCACGTCCTCTCACGGCCTTCTGTATTCCGTGGAATTTGTATCAGTACCGATCTGTGCCTATGGGGCTAGCTGTGGGGGCCCAAACGTTAACTAGGTTGCTCGACTCCATCTTCCACGATGTGAAGTTCAGGTATGTCTTTAATTATCTTGATGACCTTCTGGTCTACAGTGAGTCTTTCACGGAACACGTTAAACATCTTGAGGAGGTCTTGGTTAGGTTGGGTAGGGCTGGCCTTACAGTCAATCCGGAGAAGGTGTCTTACGCCCAGTCTGAAATATCGTTTCTCGGTCACCTCGTGTCGTCTAGGGGTGTATCTATAGACCCTGCCAGGACCCAAGGCATTCGGGATTTCCCTCCTCCGAAGGATGCCAAGGGTGTTGCCAGATTCATCGGCATGGTTAATTTCTACCGTAGGTTTATTCCTGACTTTGCCGAGGTGGCCGCCCCTCTGAACGCCTTAAGAAGGAAAGACGCAAAGTTCGTTTGGGGTGAAGATCAAGAACGTGCTTTTCAACTGCTTAGGGAGGCCATTATCCTACCTCCTGTGCTGCGAATACCGGACTTTAGTAGGCCCTTCATCTTGCAGACTGACTCCTCATCCTGTGCTGTAGGAGCTGTGCTTTCTCAAGAATTCGACGGTGCTCGGCAACCTATAGCTTTTGCATCTAGGACTTTGACCCTTCAGGAAAAGAAATCTTCTATTTATGAGCTGGAGTGTCTGGCGGTCGTTTTCGGCATGGATAAGTTTCGGAGGTTCCTAGAGCATTCCGAATTTCTGCTGGAAACTGACAATCAGGCTCTTTCCTGGCTATTGGCCCATCCTCGACAACTCGGGAAGATTGGTCGCTGGGTTGTCAAAATTGCGGCCTTTAAATTCAGGGTGCAGCACATTCGCGGCACCCAAAACGTCGTCGCCGATGCTCTTTCTAGAATGTATCATCTACCCAGCGATCCTGTTGATTCTCAAGCACCGTTGTGTGGGACTGTGATGTTGGATTTCCCTGCTGCCTTTGAGAGTTTTGGCTCTCACCAACTTCAAGACCCCGAGTTGTCAAACATCATTGGTGAGCTCCAGGAGGGAGAAGCCCACTCTCCTTACTTCTTGTCCAAGGGTGTCCTCTGCTGTCGTGCCCGACGCGGAGGTGGTCCCAAGATTGTTCTGCCGAGTGCCCTCATACCGATGGTCTTTTCCTATTTTCATGTTTCTCCCGTGGGCGGTCATTTAGGGATCCACAAGACCATCGCTAAAATCAGAGATAAGTTTATCTGGAAGAGTATGGACAGAGACATTGCTGGTAGAGTACGAGCTTGTCATCTTTGCTCGGTCAGTAAACCAGCACAAAATACCAAATTAGGACTTCTTTCCTCCGAGGTGGCGGAGCGGCCTCTTGAAAAAGTGTTCATTGACTATGTGGGGCCCTTTCCCCGTAGCAAGTCAGGGAACACCTCCCTGCTTGTCGCTGTGGATGCTTTCTCTAAGTTTTGCTGGTTGATTCCTCTTAGGAGTGCCACGGCGTCGCTCACCGTCAAGGCACTCAAGTCCCGCCTTCTACAGAATTTTGGAGTGCCCGCCACCTTCGTCTCAGACAACGGCACACAATTCGTGTCGAGGGAGTTTCATCGCTTCTGTTTTGGGCATGGAATCAAACATGTTACGACATCTCCTTACTACCCCCAGCCTTCTCATGCTGAGCGGTTCAACCGCAATCTCAGAGCCGCCCTCATCGCTTATCACGCTGAGAAACAAACTACCTGGGACGAAAATCTGAGCTGGCTTCAGTTAGCCTTCAATTCTGCTCTTCACGAGAGTCATGATTCCACGCCTTTTCAGGTCATGTTTAGTCGTCCTCCTTCTGATCCCTTGTCTAATCTCTGGAGTCTGGATAGTCTTCTACCAGTACCTGGTACTCCCAATGTGAGTGACACTTGGGAAGCAGTCAGGGTTAAGCTCCTACAGTCTAGGGAAAGGGTGAGGAGAAAATTCAATAAGGGACGTATTGCTAACCCCTTCCAGGTGGGGGATCTTGTCTTTTGTAAGGCCCATCCGGTCAGTTCGGCCGTTGATAAACGGGCAGCCAAACTTTGCTATCGGTGGACAGGTCCACACCGGATTCTTCGTTTTCTCTCCCCAGTTACTGCTGAGTTAGTTGATCCCGTATCGGGGAGGTTGTGGCGGAGGGCCCACGTTTCTCATCTGAAGGCCTTCCGTGGTGACACCTCTGGTCATGCTCTGGATACTGGTGCGGCTGCGGGGGTGTCCGGGGACTGATCACCCCTGGTTTTCCCTGTGGTGTCGTTTTACTCTCTTTCTATTTTCTTCTTTCTCCAAGAGAGGCGCCTCTCAAAATTTCAGGAGGATCGTGTTTTGTCTGCCTCCTGCTCAGGACTTCGTTTCCTGTTAGGGTTCTCGACTTCCCGTATCCTGTGCCAGAGCTTGTTGGTTCTTCTTTCAGTGGGGGAGAGGTTTTGTTTGGGGTTGCACCCTTTTTAGTGGGGGAGGTTGAGCCGGGGCTCAGTTTGGACATTTATTTTTGTCTTTTATTTTTGCCCACCTCGGCCACTCTTGTCAGTCGGTGGGGGAGTCACTCCGTCAGAGTATTGATTTTCTGCCTGGTTGAGGTCAGCTGGTTGACCTTGACTAGTTTACCGACCAGCTGTTCACCGGCACCGGCACTGGCTCTGGCTACTGTTCGGAGCGGTCAGACACGTTCGGAGAAGCTTACTGTGTTCTGGCTGTTCTCTGTTCTTCCCGTTTCTCCATGGCTGGCTAATTCACCGACTTTCGGCAGGTAATTGTCTTTTTCACTCTCTTAACTTATTTAGTTGGCGGTTTTTCTCTCCCACCCAGACATATATTATCGTAGATTAGTTATAAGTAATTTATATATATGTTTATTTTGTAACTTGTGTTCCTCGTGTACGTGTTCGTGTCGCTAAGTGTTCGTTCCTGTCTTTCGTACGTTCTAAAATTTGTTAATTTATTTACTATGCTAGTTTAGTTTTTTATCTTTCGCTCTTGTGCTTTCTAACTGATCCGTTCGGCGAACGGAAATTATTTATTCCGTGTACACACCTTGTTTTTATTTAGTGTAAGCGAGACGGTACAGACTTTGCAAATTTTTGTTACCTCGTGTTTTGTGCAACGAACTATACTACTGGAACGCGCGCTGTCCATAAGCCCTGTACTATGTTTTCCGGGCACACACAGCCGTGTGCTGCGGGAGTATCCATAGACTTGCAGGCGCTCGGAGTGGGCAAGAACTCAACCGCACTAATCGACTACACAGGTAACCCGCTTTTACATGTCACAACATGAACTTTTCATGTCACAACACGAACTCATCATTGGACATACTTTACTTCAGTCTGTCTCAACGTCTGCTACGAGAAGGTCAATTGTTATTTTTAATCGTTTTAAAAGTCAATTATTATTTTTAATCGTTTTAATAGGTGTTTAAGAGTTACAAATTTGTTTTATATTCGAGATGCTTTTTAACAATGGTAAAGAGTTGTGCTGCGTACAACTGTACTTCGAGATGGAGTAAAGGCTGCAACACTTCTTTTCACAAGTAAGGACTTAACATTTTTAACCATAGTAATACATTTAGCAATTATAAATTGTAACATGATATGTTGTATTTTATACTTGTTTCATAAACTTGCAAGATTATTAGGACCTAACAGAAATAGTTCAGTAAGTACGACTGTTGATGGTATATAAATAAATAATTATGTGTAAGACTGATTATCCGCTAGTCAAAAATATATTTTTATATTTTTAAAACTATAATTTGATATTTCTGTAAACAATTTAAAAATCCAATTACTCAAGAGAGTTGTTCCAAGTTAGCCTATCTATTCTTAAAGTAGATTTTAGCCTTTTTACACTATGCACCAAATTCCAATCCAGTACGAAACTAAAACATTTGTTTTATGTACTTCAGAATTATTGTTATGTTTTGATTTTTTCAGTAAATTATACAGACTTTTTATGTTTTAGCTTTCCGTTGGATGATGACAAACTTTTAAAAAAATGGATTATTGCATTGAAAAGAAAGAAATTCAAACCAACAAAACATACTGTTCTGTGTGGTAAACATTTCAAAGAAGACGATTTTCATTTAGTTTTACCAAACACAACTAAGAAAAGACTAAAAAATGAAGCAATTCCGACATTGTTTGACTTTCCATCAAATATCCAAACCACCGCCAAAAAAACAGAGGAGGGTTGTCATCAAAAAGAAGTTACCCGTACCTATTCAGCCACCTAGTGCAGATCTTCGATTTGAAGCCAACACGTCTATGTCATCGGTAAGTTTAACATAATTATTTGTGTTGTCAGAATCAAAAAGCAAATGTGTAATATGATAAACATAATTTTTAAAAGAACGTAAAAACTACTTTGCTCCCCTGCACAGTGTTAAAAAACATAAAATCATTATATTAAATTGTTATTATTCTATTAATACTATTGTAAGTATTTTTTATTTGATATAAAACTATAAACAAATTTTAAGCCAGCCTTGTTGCCGCAAACCTCAGTTATAATGTTCTATTGTTTTTATTGTCTGCAATTTTGCTGCGATAGGGCTATATTCAACGCAGGTTAATCTAACAGCATTTTTGTTGTATTTTTTGAGGTTCTGCTGCTGCCGTTGGAACACGACCAGTCAGTTTCCACACCAAACGAGCAAAAATCAACAGTTGGCCTACATCAAACACCGGTAAGCTGTAGTATAGTTCGTTGGTAGACATAGACACGGACATCACGTAAAAGGTTTTTTTTAGAGGATGCGGCTAGATAAAAATGTCTCATGAATTGGAGTGGGGTTCTTATACAAATGTTTTTTTTAATAAGTTTGGGTTAATAATTTTAATAAATTCACGAATGATAATTACAATAATTTTAATTGTTGTAATTAATTCAATGCTAATGATTCTAGGATAAGCGGAAAACTGCATCACCATCCACATCTCTATCTCCCAGAAAAGTGCTATTGCGCCGGAAGGTTAAAGCTCTAAAGCAAAAATTAAAAAGAAGGGACTGTAAATTAAGGTCAATGAAAGAATTGATTTCAAATTTGAAAAACAAATTTAAAGCACCAGATTCGTTAATCGAAATTGTAGAAAACAACTTTACAGGGTTGCCTTTCGAGTTATTGTTGAGTAGCCTGAAAAACAAAGGAAAAAGTAAAAACAAACATACTTTCACAGAAAGTGTTAAGGAGTTTGCCTTAACACTATATTTTTATTCACCAAAAGCTTATAGATACTTGCGGGCTTCAAATTTAATTTTACCACATCCTGCCACATTAAGAAAATGGATTTCAAAATTTAATTGTTGTCCAGGGTTTTTGGAGGAGGTATTCATGTATTTAAGACATAATGTTAAGGAACAGGAGCACCTAAGAAATGTAAGTTTGGTATTCGATTCCATGAGCATTAGAAAGCAGATAGTTTATGACGAGCAACTAGGGAAAAAATGTAGGATATGTAGATGTTGGAGGATTCAAAATAGACAACAACGAGGAGATTGCTACAGAAGCTTTAGTATTTCAAATTGTTTCTTTGAGAGGCCACTTTAAATGTATCGTAGGGTATTTTTATGTAAATAAAACTTCATCAGTTTTTCTGTCGCAGCTAATTAAAGTGGCTATAGTTAAACTAAGTGAAGTGGGCGTTAATGTACAGAGCGTGACCTTTGACGGAACCAGCACGAATCTTAGCGCATTGAAACATTTAGGTTGTAAGTTCCCTGAAGCGCCATTTTTCAAACTCGATACTATGAATTACGATATTTGTGCCATTTTGGATCCTCCACACATGTTAAAACTAGCAAGAAAATGCACTAGCGGACATAAAGGTTATAGACTCCGAGTCAGGGAGAATTTGTTTTAAGTATATAGAGGATCTTAATAATTTACAGAACAAGCTAGGTCTGAAAATGTGTAACAAATTATCAGACAAACATGTTTTCTACAAAAATAGAAAAATGAATGTAAAGGTAGCTGCACAGACTATTAGTTCCAGCGTAGCAGACGCTTTACAATATTTGAACATTAAAGAACATCCACAGTTCTCAGATTCAGATTGTCTAGCAACTGTAGAATTTTTAAGAATAGTTGACAATCTTTTCGATTTTATGAACAGTAGGGATCCATTTGGAAGAGGCTACAAGGGCCCGATGAAACTAGAAAACAAAGCAAATGATGATTTAATGCTTAAAAAAGCAGACAACTATTTGTCAAAACTTAAAATTGGAGGACAATCAATTTTAAATCATGCAAGGAAGACGTTCGCTTTAGGTTTTCTAAGTAATATTAAGAGTTTTTGTATTTTAAGAGACAGATTGTTAGTTTTAGAGGATTTTAAATACTTGTTGTCATACAAATTTAGTCAAGACCACCTGGAATTATTTTTCTCCTGTATTAGAAGTAGGGGTGGGAATAATGACAATCCTAATACAAAACAGTTTACTTGGGCAGTAAGGCAACTAATGTTTAGGAACAGTGTCAGGGCATCTGAAAATTCCAACTGTCTTGAGTTTGACCCCAACTCACACTTAGGCCTTCTTGAGTTAGGCCATGGTTTATGTGTTGTAGATGACATAGATGACGAGAGTGAAATTGAGAGCGCCATATGTGTAATGGAAAATTATGATGACTCTAGTTTTTAAGGATGAAATCTTGTATTATATCTGTGGAGTCATTGTTAGACGAATGGAGAAACAAATCAAATGTAAAGATTGTTGTTATGTACTCCATGCTAATGATTCTGATCTTAGAACATATACACGCCTTACTGATTTTAAATCTAAGGGCAAATTAATCAGATCAAGTGAGGATGTATTAAAGGTTGTTAAATATGCCTATTTGCTCAAGCTATCTGAGACTAATTTGACTACTGTAAATTTAACAATGAGAGTTTGTAACCATTTAACAGGTAGTGTATTCAAAGGACATTTAAGTAACGATGAATTTACTGGAAGCCATGAATTATTGTTAATAAAATCTGTAACTCAATTGTTTTTTAAAATAATATCTCATCACATTGCAAAACAAAAAACCTTGCATGTGACGAAGAAATCTAACTTGGGCATAAGACAAAAACTTAATAAAATGATTTTGTTTTCCAACACTTAGACTAAGTTTATCATGTTTGTGAATTGTTTGTGACATGAATTGAAATATACCACAAGTAATAAGAAAACATGTAGCCTACTATTTTACCTAGACTATATCTGGTTCCTGTTGTGTTAGTTACTGTCGTAGCCTACGGTAATTTGATAACGATTACAGGTTATTGTTTATAGTAATTTAACATACACCTCAAATGCTTAAGAAAAAACGCTGTGTAACAACAGATGTTAGAAAATTATGTTGTAAAATTTAATCATATTAGAGGCTACAGGGCGATTTAAAATGCCGCGAAAGCAAAACTGCATAGCCTGCTTGTACGCGGAGCGTGTTCTTGCCCACTCCGAGCGCCTGCAAACGTCAGACGCAACCCCGGATTTCGGCCCGGTTCTGTAGCCCAGCGCGCGTTCCAGTAGTATAGTTCGTTGGTTTTGTGTTGCGTGCAAATTTGGGTGGCAACATCCATGATTTCAATTTTATTATTTAATTATTGCCTTTATAGTAGCGTGAACTGATTAGAATTTAATTATTGTTATTTGGGAAATAATGTATTGTTATTATTTGTAAATTATATAATTATTATTATGCCTACCTTACAATTAATATTTAATAGCAAAATGTAAATTATTATAATATTATAATAGAATGATTAAAATCCAGCGAATTATAGTTACAAGTAATTGTTATCACGCTTAATCATTTAGTATGGCTGTTCTAGCCTATAAGTAAATGTGTATATATTTGAAAATTTGTTGTTTGTAATATTTAATATTGTCACCAAGTAGTGTATCTTTTAATACTTGGTGTCTTGAGGTATTTTTGGGAAATAGTCTTCTGATACTTAAAAGGTACTGTTAGTTACAGATTGTTATTTTTTTTTAATTGTTAAATTTAAATATTTTATTATACTTTGTGGCAAACATAATTAAGTTTTTATTATTTCTCGGGTTGTAGTAAAGTTGTTCTGAATATCTACTGGTTATGTTGGGATTCTATAGGGTCCCCGTGAGTGCCGTCAGCGGGACTGGTGCGGCGAGTCTGCCCGAACAACTGAAAAATTGAATGCCCGCGCCCTGCCAGCGCTATTGGACCGGCATCCAACCGGAGTGTAGTGCTCCCATTCATTTCTTCTGGAACAAGGTTGGATTAAAAATGTTTTTTTTTTACTTCTTATACTGAACTTGCGAGGACTGGGGTGCAGGGAGCGCTGCCAGATGTTAGATCTGGAGGAGGGCCAGTACCTAGCCAGTATTTATTTAGTTAGTTACATGACCTGAAGGGGAGGATTTCATCTTTAATTCGGATTCGTGGAGGCAACTAAGCCCCCGCCTCCTTCGAAAATTGGCTTTAAATATATATTTTTTTAATTTCGGCTACAAACTTGAAACAAAATTACTTTTCAAAAATAGTGGGCCTAGAAATTCTACAACCTTTTTCCTCCCCTCAGTTCATAAAAAATTTACCTGTTAAAAATTTTATATTTACCACCTGCCGTACCTGATATATGTTATTTATAGACCAAATTTCTATTTATTGTGTTATTATTATATTATTTATTTATTATGTTATTGTCATTATTGGAATTATATTTATTGTTGTTATTTAGTTTTTAAGTTACGCGGTGCACCGTGGTGCTGCATAATTGTATTTTGCATGGAAATGTTTGCCACCTACTAATTATATTTCTTGTACTCGAAATCTTGTCTCGTTTTTGTCTCTTCCCACTAGTGGCATGTGATTGTTTTTTTTTATGATTTGCTCCGAGTTTGGGAGGGGCACGCTTCCGAGGCCTCCTGTATTTTTCACTAACTCGGAAACAACACTATGACACAACCGTAATATTAACATACTACTACCACTGCTAAAATTAGCAAACTTTCTTACTAACTGTGACAAATTTTACATTTCTACAGATGTGTACTTTATTTTATTTTTATGTGCACGGCATAACCTAATTTTGTGTGCAGTAAGTATTGAACAAATACTTATTTACGCTGACAAGTAAGTATTGAACCAATTATTGTACTATAAAGGTTATTGTACTGTAGTACGGTATTGAACAATTTCTTAACTAATAACTATTATATTAGATTGCCAACGAAGTGATAGAGGACTGTGAAATAAAAAAATCAATTCCTCTTTATTTTTTTATACTACATTGTTTATACCATGTTTATATTTCTATTGTTTTAATTCAATGCACAGGTTAGAAACAATTAAAGTTTTCGTAAAGACCGAATTAGTTATTTGGCTGTGAATTGAAATGATTTAAGGTTAAATTCAAGTTTTGGATCGATGTCGACTGTGAACCGTTAATCAAACTGGCAAACCGTAGAGACACTGAAAGGTCATCAAAAATATCGATCAAGTAGAATTCATAATTATTTGGGAGAGACGTAAGAGGATTAATGAAATCAGCTTTTCTGTCAGGGGAAAAGCGAACGCTGTAAAGACGGGTAAATTAATTAATATTGTTCCTTGTTCGTGAAAATACCGCTGTTACAACTACTGGCTTGATTTATTACATAAACATGTAGCTGGGATGTCTCAAGGTTTAAATGTATACAGGCTTTTTATTTTACATTCTTGTTAAACCCAACGTTAAAAGTACAGGTTAGGATTTAATTAAATATAATATATTTAATTTTAATTCATTTTTATATATTTATGGCTCTTTCTCGGCAACAGTTTATACTTTCCTTAAGAACAAAAACACCGAGGCTACCAGTACTCAAGGAATCTCTTAGTAACCACAAAAAACTCGCCAAAAATGATGTGTCCAAAGTCCCTCGGATCCAAAAGCACACAATACCTGAAATAAATTGTCTTTTAAAAAATGTGGGTGAAAATTATCCTCAATATCAACGATCAAATGTCATTTTAGAAAATCTATCAAAATCGTAATGCCTTGCTCGTACTGTTGTTTGTGTGGTATATATAACATCTCCATAACCATAACAATTAGGAAAGATATAGAACAATTAATGGGTTAACCTTTATATTTTATGGAGAGTAGTTATATGTAGATTGTAAAATATGCTCTTATTGTTAGTTAAGTGGCACAGAGGTACATTAAGGTTGAAATACGATAATAGCCATGAGATAACACCTCGGCCCTTAAGCTAGACCTAGTTACTGTGTTTCAGCTTGTAGTCCGAGATCCTATTTAGATTTTATCATCACACAACTTGCTTTTTCTTGAAATCGTTTTCCGGAAATTTCCCTTAAAGAAGAATTCAAGAGTCAGCCACGCTGGTCTGAAGGAGGTCGCAATGAGGGGGGATCAAAAGGGTTAATCATATGAAATTATAATTTTGTCTAATATCATATTTTCTTAGTCGGACAAACTTAAAACCAACATTAAAACACGAAAGTACAACGTAAAATGACGTCAGTTAACTATATACATATCCTTTTAAAATCACGATTTCCAGTCCCTTATCCAGTGTTCTGATGGTGACATAACTACTATTTACGTCTTATTGTTGGTTCTAAATGTATCAACCTAGGAAATATTTAATCTGAACAAAACTTTCTTTATATCTTTTTAACCCTTTTGATGACGGTACCCTCCCATTTCGACCTCCATCCAAGCGGCTGATGCTCAATTTCTAGCTTATGAAAAAATCCTCTATCGATATCAAGGACACACGTTTGTGTGCTTACGCAGTGCAAATCTGTTCTCGACTTCTAGGCTGCGAGATAACACCCTGGCTCTTATGCTGGACATTATTGTCATGTTGACTTAGTTTCTGTGTTAATGCTTACGTAGAGACTGCTGATGCTGCAATAGTGTGCTATATATATAGCTTGCTAAGTTACATTGATACGTAGGTATTATCTTCCTCAGTAACAACCGAAAATGTATTATGCATTTTGCGTAAATTGATTAACTTCATTAATTCGTTATAATTTATAAATTCACTAGCAGTGGTTTCGCATGCAATTTGGTAGGACTTGCACGTGTTTGAGCACTTCTGGTTTGAGTGAACTATATTTCCGACGCCTAATGTTGAATTTGTCTTTTTGGCGACCAAGAAAATATGTCAAAAGTGTATATTTATGGCCATTGTAGTTTATTCAGATCTTAGTATATTTTGTCACGTAGTATATTTTGTCTTGTGTCCCCAAAGGTTAGATAGTAACTTTTTCTCGATATCTGCATTACAGTATTGATCAATCACTGCACATATTTACTAAAACTTTAAATTTAGTTATATGGATTACCCTGAGCATTTACCCTTATTACCCTACCCCCTGGATTACCCTTATTACCCTGAGCCCAGCAGCGGATGCAGAAAAGGTTGAAATAAGAAGTGACGTTGCTATCAAGCTTAATCTACGCTTGCTCTATGTTTCAATGTAAGCAAATTGAAAATTATGATTAAATCATTAAATGCAAGAAATATCATAAACATCAATCGAGCCGTCTCAGAGGAGTGCGACTACCAACACCGCGGCACGAGATTGTTATATAATAAATACACATACTTTACAGATAAATAATGATCTATTACTTACTTACTCTTACTCCTGTGGCCACTCAACACCCAGATGGTTTTTGACCTCGCCAACAATGTCTCTCCAACTTCCTCTATCTTGAGCCACTTCCAGTGTAGCGCCAATCGTTCTTAAATCCTTCTCCACCTGATCTCTCCATCGCATCCTAGGTCTGCCCAATGGCCTCACTCTCTCTGGTTCCCCTCGCCACACCTTCTATATCATTTTATCTTCTCCCCTACGGGCAACATTGCCCATCCATCTCATTCTTTTACTCCTGATCAGTGCAATCACATCGGTATCTTGGTATATTTCTCTTAATTCTCTGTTCTTCCTGATCCGCCATATGTCTCCTTCTTGAACTGGTCCAAAATTCTTCTTAGTATTTTGTTTTCAAAGGTTATTAACTTTTTTTAGTGCGTCTTGTCTTCGTTTACTTGTAATCCTACTTTTGCAGCCTCAACTAAAAAGGCTTCTACTAGTCTGTTTAAGTCCCTCTTTCTCTCAGCTAGAATTGCTACATCATCTGCAAATGCCAGGATATTGACCTTATCTCCCAATTTTACTCCTTCAGGCATCCCCTTTATCTTTTTTAGTGCTTCTTCCAGAGCAAAGTTGAGTAAAATTGGTGATATTCCATCACCTTGCCTCACTCCTGTATTTATATTAAACAATCTATTAATGATGATCTATTATCATAAATAAATTTAAGTCACGCCAACGTTCGTACTAAGTTACTGAAGAATTTAAATTATTCTGATAAAACTCATAAACTGTTATCTATAAATACACATTCTGCTTATTCTTTTGTTAAATTCTTAATAAACTTATTTGATAATGCCCGGTCGGTGACAATGCTGTAATAGTTTTACTGATGTTAAAAAAGATTTGCGATTTTAATCAACGTAAGAGCACCTAACCCCATTTTCCTATCTAGGATCGCCAAATGATATTGGGTGGTGATCGCAGTTTATGTTTTATTGATGGTAAATTTTTGTCGTCCTTGTACTAAATAAATAAATTTCATCAATAATTTCTGAACTCCTGTAAAGTTGGTTGCATCCGAACTTACTTTTGCCATAAGAAATAAATATTTTGTACCCTGCATTTGGAAAACAAGTGTGGGGAAGGTCATGTTTGGAGAATTAAAAATATAATACGACAAATTTTACCACTTGTGTGTCTAATAAAAAAAACTACTACTCAAAGCCTTATAAAATTGTTTTAATACATTAAACCAAGATGGGTTGATTGATCATTTAAATACTAGTAGTATTTAACAATAAACCAATTTTGAAAGAGGGAAGAGGAATTAAGCTGATGAATGGAACTGATTTCATAAGATAATCGCATTTGTTTAGTATGCAACCTTAAAACTAGATAACAATTATTTTTATTATATTGCATAAATGAGCAGTGTACTAATTTGGAGAATCCTTTGAGAATATATTAGTCATTTTTATACGTAAAATAGTTTCCTGCAGATTGAATTTTAATCCTTATTAAAATTAGATCATGTTGAGATATTTATTGAAAAATAGTATAATAAAAAGTATTAATTTTTCGCAAATATTTATTCCATAAATATTTTAAGTACATGTCGAACGAAATCTCTGTTTTTGGAAATAAGGAAAAGAAAGTTCATACTTACTGCCTTACAGAGGAAACTGAAAATAAATTCAATATTATTATATAAATCTACAATTAAAGCCATATTAAAAGTACACATGAAACGTAAAAATAAAAGCTATTTTAATGTATGTGTACACATAGCATATTTAAATTGTCACAAAAAGTCAAGCTCTACTTAGAGATATATGTTGGAATGGACAATGAATTTAATAAAACTCACCTCTTCCAGAGAATAACACCATCTGCTAAGAGTTATTCAACTTAGAATCGCTTTCCAATACTGGAGCGCCACAGTGAGCCTTGTATTCATACAGTTGAGGTCCATTTGTATGTCAGCGTTACTTTACCTCACATTACTCATTGTTGTGGGCTGTGAGACTGATATATACTCACATCACTCATTGTAGTGGTATATTCTAATGTTAGGAGCTTTTTACCCAGATACCCTGCAAATTTCCACAAGAAGTCAAGTGAAGTAATTTTTCCTCAAGAAAAGATTCTTCTGAACAGACACTTATACTTTAGACTTATATTCTAATTTCACGAATTTTGATGTTGAATAAGAGTTTCCAGTAATATAGTGGCCAATAAGTTTTAACTTACCTTCGATAATATCATGAGCTAATATTAAAGCTAGGCAGTGTACCTATTCTGAAAGTTAGTCGAGGAAAGTATAATATTACACAGAGAAACGTTAAGTTAATTGAATGGTTACAGAGGTAAAGTGGATTGATTTGAAAAAACAGTGTAAACAAATAAGACTTACATAATTATTTAATTGTTTTGTAAATTGTAATAAAGGTACAATCACAATTATCTCAGGACAATCCAGATTGTTGGTGCAATCAAGTTTCGTTATCAGACATGACATTGATGGTCATACAGTTCTTGTAATAAACATTTAAAATGTTACAAATTAGTACTTTTGGCGTGTTACGCTCAGTAACACAAGGTAGAGGTCACGTCACATGTTACTCATGTTACTACATGTTACGCTGCGTTAAGGTTTCCTGTAACATTTAAAATTAACACATTACATTTTCTAGAGGTCCTGCGGGTATAGAGACAGAAAAACAATCATAAAAAACGAATTTAACACATAATGACGCATCATAGAACTTATTCTGGTGGAAATTAAGTTTCATGGAAATTTTACAGTCTAAATATTAAATCTATCCCGTCATTTCTTGCCACATGATACATTCAGATTTGAGTTCATTATATTCGGTTTCATAATAGTGTTTAAATGATAATAGTCTACATACCAAATCAGTAGCCTACCAAATTATATCATATGTACTGCGATAGTGGGGCAACATGTGTTAATATGACACATGTTAGAATCTCTTAAGGGTGTAATTAGTTGTTTACCCAATTTCCATCATGGTGAACCATAATACTTATGTATTCACTAACGCCCAGCCAAATTCCGTGACGTGGCTACACCATTATCGAACTCAATGTTCCTTATATCGAAATAAAGGTTCGTGACTAATTTCAAGGGGTTAGGACAGACTGATAAACAGACATAAATGAAATGTAACAAGCCCCAAGGAAAGGCTTCGCTAAAGCTCTGACAAATACGAGAACCTAAACAAAATAATTGCACTATCCAAAATAATCACGTAATAGTATACACGAGAAGTTAGCATGAGATCATAACTTAATTTTGGATACCCATTAAGAAATGATTGCAAGTTCTGTAAGGGATCCCTTAACAAAGCTTACGGAACAATCCTTTTGGAACGTGTTTTACGTTGAGGCTCAAATGAAATCTTTTCGTATAGAATATACTTTCAGCCTTAAAATATTTATCCATAACGTTACATTTTTTCATTGGGCGATTATAAAATGCTTTATAAAACATGCTTATTATAAAGCATGCAACTTCATGTCCAAATACTCCCACTCTGCATACTTAAATATCATATAAACTTGTTAACAAAAATTATACAAATCTGAATTACTTAAATTTATTTTTGGTGTGGCTTATTTGAAATAATCACTCGATAAATCTTCTGACGTGTAAAGTATTGATAGGCAGTAATCAGTAGGTGCGTGGAGTATTGATAGACAGTACTCAATTTGTGTGTGGAGTATTGATAGACAGTAATATCAAAATCAAAATCAAAATCAAAATCAAAATCTTTTTATTGCAGCGACATTGTATATACATTGTATGGCAAACGTCAATACGGGGTTTCTAAAATTCCAAGCATTCATACACACAATACACATTCATACTTACAATGTTACAATCACGCCTCTTTCATTCTTCGCCAATGCAGCCCACTTGGCACAGCAGAGTCAGTCTTCTAATTGGGCGGTCTCCCAGTCAAATGCCAAAAACTCACCCGCATTATAGAATACCTGAGACACCAAGAAGCGTTTGAGGCGAGTCTTTAACGCCTTAGACGTTGGGGCATGTTTAATTGAATTGGGCAGTCTGTTGAGGAACTGCACACCCGCTTGCGAGGGTAGGCGTTCATAAACTACCGTTCTGTGTCTCCCAGTCCGGTAGTTTGCTCTGCCACGCGTCTCATACATGTGTATGTCTTGGCCTCTGGTTAAGGCACATTTACTCACACAAAACAAAGTTGTTTCCAAAATGTAGAGGCACGGCAGAGTCAACAGCTGCAATTTCCTGAAAGCTTCCCTGCACGACTCTCTAAATTTGATTATGGCGATTACTCTAATTGCTTTTTTTTGGAGTCTGAATGCTCTTTGAAACTGAGTGTTTGCGCAAGCTCCCCAAAGGACCACTCCGTAGGCAAGATGAGGATAAATCAAGCCGTAATACGCCGTAATCAGTACCTGACTCGGACAGTATTTGGCTAAAGATCTCAAAACAAAAATGCCTGAGCATATTTTTGCGCAAACATGGTCAATGTGCTCATTCCAAGTCAGCCCTCGATCGAGGTGCATTCCTAGGAATTTTGTAGAGCAGACTTCTTCCAGTGTGGAGTCATCTAACAAAATGGCCGGCTCACACTGGTTGCCTGCAGTGCGCAAGGCAAAATTTAAAACGTTGGTTTTTGAAGAGTTTGTTGTTAGATTGAGGCTGTGGAAGTATTGGACACAGTTGTTGATGTCAACAAAAGCCTGTTGTTCCAAAACTTCGCTTGACAATAATAAGCTTAAGATGAATAAGCTTGTGTGTGGAGTATTGATAGACCGTAATCAGCTGGTGTGTGGAGTATTGATAGACAGTAATCAGTAGGTGCGTGGAGTATTGATAGACAGTAATCAGCTGGTGTGTGGAGTATTGATAGACAGTAATCAACTGGTGTGTGGAGTATTGATAGACAGTACTCAGTTTGTGTGTGGAGTATTGATAGACAGTAATAAGCTTGTGTGTGGAGTATTGATAGACCGTAACCAGCTGGTGTGTGGAGTATTGATAGACAGTAATCGGCTGGTGTGTGGAGTATTGATAGACAGTAATCAGCTGGAGCGTGGATTATTGATAGACAGTAATCAGTTGGTGTGTAGAGTATTGATAGACAGTAATCAGCTGGTGTGTGGAGTATTGATAGACAGTGCTCAGCTGGTGTGTGGAGTACTGATAGACAGTAATCAGCTGGTGTGTGGAGTATTGATAAACAGTAATCAGCTGGTGCGTGGAGTATTGATAGACAGAAATCAGTTGTTGTGTGGAGTATTCATAGGCAGTAATCAGTTGGTGTGTGGAGTATTGATAGACAGAAATCAGTTGTTGTGTGGAGTATTCATAGGCAGTAATCAGGTGGTGTGTGGAGTATTGATAGACAGTAATCAGCTAGTGCGTGGAGTATTGATATACAGTAATCAGCTAGTGTGTGGAGTATTGATAGACAGTAATCAGCTGGTGTGTGGAGTATTGATAGACAGTAATCAACTGGTGTGTGGAGTATTGATAGACAGTACTCAGTTTGTGTGTGGAGTATTGATAAACAGTAATCAGCTAGTGTGTGGAGTATTGATAGACAGAAATCAGTTGTTGTGTGGAGTATTCATAGGCAGTAATCAGTTGGTGTGTGGAGTATTGATAGACAGTAATCAGCTAGTGCGTGGAGTATTGATAGACAGTAATAAGCTTGTGTGTGGAGTATTGATAGACCGTAACCAGCTGGTGTGTGGAGTATTGATAAACAGTAATCAGCTAGTGTGTGGAGTATTGATAGACAGAAATCAGTTGTTGTGTGGAGTATTCATAGGCAGTAATCAGTTGGTGTGTGGAGTATTGATAGACAGTAATCAGCTAGTGCGTGGAGTATTGATATACAGTAATCAGCTAGTGTGTGGAGTATTGATAGACAGTAATCAGTAGGTGCGTGGAGTATTGATAGACAGTAATCAGCTGGTGTGTGGAGTATTGATAGACAGTAATCAACTGGTGTGTGGAGTATTGATAGACAGTACTCAGTTTGTGTGTGGAGTTTGATAGACCGTAACCAGCTGGTGTGTGGAGTATTGATAGACAGTAATCAGCTGGTGTGTGGAGTATTGATAGACAGTAATAAGCTGGTGTGTGGAGTATTTATAAACGGTAATCTGCTGGTGTGTGGAGTATTGATAAACAGTAATCACCTGGTGTGTGGAGTACTGATAGACAGTAATCAGCTGGTGTGTGGAGTATTGATAGACAGTAATCAGTTAGTGTGTGGAGTATTGATAGACATTAATCAGCTAGTGCGTGGAGTATTGATAGACAGTAATCAGCTAGTGAGTGGAGTATTGATAGACAGTAATCAGCTGGTGCGTGGAGTATTGATAGACAGTAATCACCTGGTGTGTTGAGTATTGATAGACAGTAATCGGCTGGTGTGTGGAGTATTGATAGACAGTAATCGGCTGGTGTGTGGAGTATTGATAGACAGTAATCAGCTGGTGTATGGAGAATTGATAGACAGTAATCAGCTGGTGTGTGGCGCATTGATAGACAGTAATCAGCTGGTGTATGGAGAATTGATAGACAGTAATCAGCTGGTGTGTGGCGCATTGATAGACAGTAATCAGCTGGTGTGTGGAGTATTGATAGACAGCTGGCGCAAGAGTGTCATTGTTGATGCAGTGGTAAAAGCGAGTTGGCAGCGACAGGCTTACCAACCTGCCACTTTTCCTGTTTTTCATTGCCTGCGCGCCACTTCTCGTGATACTCTGTATTTCCGTTTTTATTTACTGGAATTTCATAACGCAAACCTTTTTGAAATAAGATAAGAATTCACTTGTTTATTTTTTTTCCTTAAATATTTTTTTGTATTGATATTTCACATTACATACCTAAAAAGAGTTATCAATAGATGATGTTTTGACAATTTATTTAACAAAAATTATCCTAAATTTTATTGCAACATAATGTAACCTTTCATGAAATTAAAATTTGTTTGTCAAAAACATTTATGCTGAGTACAGAGTTGGACAGAACATATTAGATAATACGAGTATATTTTTTTTTATTTTTGAAGTGACCAACAGCTGGAGTTTTGTCATATATTCTGATGCATTCTGTGTAATGCTTTACCTCGCTTTCAACAATCTACTAGTTATAAATGTCATGTTACTATATTGTTGTATACTCTGTAACTCTTATACATTCACTGTTTGCTACTCAGAATAAGTAATGTGAAGTATACACCGTATTTTGGAACTGCAGAAGAACAATGATGCTTATAAATCAAATACGAGTATATCCCATGCCAAGTTTCAACTTCACATATTTAAATTCTATTATCTCTGAGTTTAGTATAGTTTAAAAATAGTATACAATAGTACCAAAAAGAGACGTTTTGATTAGTAACATCTTAGGGGACTTCTGATTACCAATCTAAAAAGTATTTTCTATGTATTCAGGCTTCTTGGTGAAATTTGTCTCTTGAAACGTAATATTGCCATTAGAGTGGCCCAAAAAAGTTCAAAATTTATCTTAGACTTTTGAGAACCCAGTCATTTTTTACAACAGCTGATATTTTTCATTTGGTAAATTCAATGCCTTAGGTATTTTAGGTAATTGTTTAAAATTTTAAAAACTCTTATTATCTTCATAAATAAAGTTTGTAACGATGCATTCTAGATGCTGTTTTTGTAAACTGTATAAGAAAACTGTACACATAAGTTAAAAATAAGGACTGTTAGTAGTTTTTTTAAGGCTGTTCATATTAAAAATTACTGTGATTGCAAAATATGGCTTCAACGCGTCAAACAGATAGTATGTTTTTGATATGCAATAAAGGCCTACATCATTTCGAATATATAACGTGGGCCACCCTAATTAACAGAGTATAATTCATAACGTTATCCTATAGGAAATAATGAATCGACGATGTTGGTATTTGTTACGATTTAGTTATCACTTTAAATGATATTGCGTTACATTATCTGGGCCAAATAATTGCAGCATGGCTCTGCAACCCCTGGTTTGTTTAGCTAACATTGCTGTATTTATCTGAGCCCACAGCCCTTAGGCTATTCGACCTTCCATGTCCTGACAGTACAGCCACACAAGTTTCAGCCTGATATACAATAGTACTTTATTATCCAGCGTTTAAAAATAAATAAATCCATCTTCGTTGTCTTATTTTTCTTACATCGTATTACAAAATTTAAAACTCTAATACAGGTTTGAAAGAACCTCTTTTGTAAAGATGACAATAGAACTCTGACTCAAACTTTCTTGTGGATATCGATAGATTATCTTTCATACAGACGATGAATAATTGGGATATTGATCTTAAATGAGAGAGATATTTTTAAAATATTAATAATGTAATATTATTCTGCTAGCAATCACACAAGATTTTCCGCTGATAATTAAAAGTTAGTAGTATTTTGGAATTAAATATGGTTGTGTTTTATTCCTAAACTAATTTATATGTAAAATTTCTACTTAAATTAATGCGCGCGCACACACGTACATTATGTATATACATTAATATATTATATTGATTTATAATAAATAAAATTGATGAATTTTAAATCATCAAGAGCTTACATATGAAGTCATATTTTAGAGAATGAAATTGAATACTTTTGTACCGTACATTAAAAAACCATTTCTTTGAGATAATAAAAGGTTTTTTAATTTTAAAACGCTCTCATTGTGAATGGTTTCAAAATTTAAAAAAAACTTGATACTCCACACAAAAATATTAGTATGACACGTGTACAACATTTTATTTTACACACCGAGATGCTAATATGTTCAATATTTTATAAACAAATGCAGACATGTAGACTGAACACAGTTTTTAATCAGAAAGACTTTTCAAGAACGATGTAACTAAAATATCAGATATAACTTTTTCGAACACTCTGTGTACATAATATAAGATATGATTTTACCCCGAAATAAAAAAAATGATATATTGATTTAGTTCAGATACTAATTACCTCACAATAAAAAGTTTTATATTGTATAATATTTTGTTATATGTTTAACAATGTGCAGAACACGCTGATGTCCATTAGGGAATGTAAAACCATCCAAGCAACATTTTTCTAGTAGACTTAACAATGTACCTGTGTCATTGATCGCGACTGTTGTTGTTGTTTTATTGCTTCTAAGACTTATATTTCTTGAATCGTTATATACCAGTATTAAATGTAATATATGGAGATAAAAAAGCCCTCAGTAGGGTCCAATCTGGCTGGTTTATACCTTCCGCTGGTTTAAGGTTCCATTAAACCTCCACTGGGTACATAAAAAACCGATGTGTCACCTAAATCTGGGCAACCTTACGGATGTCCAGGAGTGGCACATCACTAACAGCAAATTTTGAGATATCGAGGTGAAATGGTAGAACGAAAGGTCTAGTCTACTGTGAGAGATAACTGTAGGAGGTGGTGGGGCTCTTTAACTCATACTAGCCTAGACATAAGAGCGTGCCACCCCTGCTTGCTTTGACTGGAGAGGTTGGTACAGAGCTGGCCTATCCTTCTTCCATATGACTGAGATTAATGTCCAAAATACTTCCTTATGTATATCGACAGGAGGCAGCCTCTACACCCAAATTTACCCATCCAGGATATCATATCACTGGGAAGCAGCGTGGCAATTTTTAGTACTGAGTGTAATTTCTGAGCTTTGTTCTAAGAGAAAAATTGGAAAGAAGGTTGCTTCCACAAACATAACTATACAGTATGCCTTCAATTTAATTTAAATTACTGTTTAAAATAGAAGAGTTTATGTAAATAAAAAATCCATCATGACCAAGAAATGGGGAATTTATTGTTAATTATATTCATTGTTTATATTATTACGCCGAAAAATCCAGTCTTGCTTTTGAACGCACTAATTGACCATTATATATTTGATAAAAATATTTTAAAATTTGACACAGGAACACATATAGAAATTTGATGTAAATATAAGTAAAATATAGTAATGCCAAAATTTGTTTGACAAATTAATGAACTTTTATGGTGTCTAAATCTCACAGAATGTGTAATAAAACTCAGGTAGTGGCAATCTGACAGAACTTGACGTCCAAGAAGTTAATTAAAATTCTTCAACAATATAATAAATAATTTTATACACACTATTACACATTCATGCCAATATCAATTTACTTAACGATAATAATCATCACTTATAGAATACAACAACTTCAAGGTTTTGTAAGACTGTCGATTTCCCTCGCGACCACCCAGGAACTCGTTAAAATAGTAAAATGTATTTGTCATCAACAGGATTTTCAATCGAGCTTTCAGTTGGTTTAATTTGATAATTCAGTATCCTGAGGAAGACTGTCAATTCTATTAACTTCAACTTTTACTAGGAATCGTTCGAAGTTCTGTGCTGCTGAACACGATAGTAGTTCATTCCCTTGCTGTTCTTGCACAGATGACGTAACTTTTCAAATCTAGCTATATTATAAATAATTGTAATAAAACTGTTATACAATAATACACAAACATTTATTTTGTACGGAAATACTCTTAACTGATTTTAATTTTTGATACGTTATTTAAAAGAGATCACTGTGAAGGTACGGATTTTGTTATTTGTTTTAGCAATAGAGCTCAACCACATTGCCTTTTTAGATCTTGAATGCTTTTAAAAAACGAACTTGATAAATGTTTATTTTCCCACTTGGTTTGAATATTATGGTAAATTAAACACCACTTTTATAACCTAAAAGCTGTTACGGAATATGAAAATGTGTAAGGCTAGCGGAACATCAGTGATTATGATGTTATATGTATGAAAAATTACAGTTATGCTGTGTAAAATGTAATGGCGTTTGAGCTGCTTAAAAAGTCTTTGAAGCAAAAGGCTTCAAAAAGATATAACATTTCGGCTCTAATTGACAATTATAGTATGTTTATATAAGAGGATATAATTTACTTAGTTTATATACTGTATATATAAAATTTACTGACACTGCTGAATGTTACTGTAGCAAAAAAAGTCATGTTACTCCTCAAATATTTATAATTGGTATTTAATTCTAGTGGACCATTAATCTGTAAAATATAAGCATCTTGAAGTTCTTGCCCGTTATTCTATTTTATGATTAAACAACTGAATAAAATAATTTAACGCATTGAGAATATTATTTTACGTTGCCATTAAATAAAAATTTATAAACAGAACTCTCATGTACCCCATGCACTCAAGGGAGTCCAAATTGGCCTAATAAAGTAAAACTAAATAAAAATGTTACTGCAATTTTTTATTGTTTTATTTTAAGTACTTATTACATTGTGCACTTGAAAAAGTAAAGTAAAGAAAGCACTCTCTACTACTTAACCAACGGCTTACTTATAGGTGACTTCCGAGCCACCACCAATGGCCGGGCAGGCGGACTGCTTGCAAGGACAGGATTGCTCAGCGGTCACCCACCCAAACAGCAGCCACGATCGACGTTGCTTGATCTGGATATCTCGCGATAAACCGTTGTACCCGCTACACTGCCCCATTTGCTCAGTATATAATGTACAAACTACTAGTACGTTACTATAAGAATAGAAAACACCAATCCACTACTAAGGTATAAATTTACAGTCAGTGAAGACAAATGGCTAAAGTGAACTTCATTCGAACAAATACAACAATGTAATATTTTAAGTGCAGTACTTAGACCTAATCAGTGCTGCTATGAGAATCAGTCTCCCCAGAAGGGATCACTTCTGGCTGGTTCATACCTTCCAGTTGAACCTACAACTGGGCATGGCAAATACCAGTCACTTAAATCTGGGCAACCTTATGGATGTCCAGGAGCGGCACATCACTAACCGCAAACGACGAGGTTCTGAGGCGCAAAGGTAATTTAACACATCTAGTCTACTGCGGGAGATGACTGCTGGAGTTGGTGGGGATAGTTCCCTAGTCAAAGGTTCTAACCAGCCTAGACATAAGGGTGCCACCCCTGTCAGCTTTGTCTGGAGAGGCTGGTTCAGAGCTGACTTCTCCTTCTTCCTAGGAGGGGACATGACTTGAGATTAGAGCCATAAACTTTTCGTCATCAATCTTGACAGAAGGTGACCTCTAATTCCAACCTATCTTGCCCATACAAAATATCCTGTCACTCCGGAAGCAGCGCAAAGGTCCTTATAGGACTAAGCGTATTGTCCTAAGAGAACAATAAATGAAAATCATTATCCTTAAAACCATGTAAATACTTAAGGCTTATATTTGTTCAAAATCACAGTAAATAGACAATCACAACTCTAACTATTTAGGGGCGTGTTGCTGGTTGGAAAGGTTGATAGCCTAAACCATCTATAACGTTATAACAGGTTGGAAACTAATGCTACATAATATTGTTTAAATGTCTAATACCCTAAGTATATAGACTTTTTCAGATCAGAAAATAAACTAAATGCACCGGCTACGATAATCAAGAGACAAAGATGGTTATGACCTTGTGTTTATTACAGAATTTCTCTTTGAAGTAACATTTGTTTTATACCTCAGCGCACGTAAAGGGTAAGAATACAGGCACGGGCCACCCACTGCTCTCCGTTTGTTGTTATCCACTACCAGTTTTTTTATTAACATTGCACTAAATATATTATATTTTAAACTCGAGCTACATCACAATTAAACAGTTTTAGAGAAACATAAGCAGTTCTATTTATTTTAACACCACTAGTGAATTACAAAATATTCTCCAATATAATTTTAATTTTGCGAGACCTTTTAGAATCGAGGATTTCATCGTCAGGCAACTTCGCAAATGAATAAATATTTTTCAAAACAATCATTACAAAAATAACATATCGTTAAAGTTGGCCAGTATAAAATAGTTAAATTTAATTACCTTTTAATTTTCTTACGAATTGTAATGACAGTAGAATTGGATTATTATTAATGTTTTTCTAGATTTTTCAATTGTGTTGGGTTTTTAACTTCTTTTAATAATTAAAAGTTTTAATTTTTTATCACAGATGATGTGCTCAGATTCCATACACTGTTTCCTAATAGCAGATTGTTCATTTCGTACATATTTTATAAGTGAAAATGGTTCTTTATTTCGTGTCTTGATGTTACTTTTTGATTGGCCAATATATAATTATCTAATTTTTGGTTAGCATCACCAAATATTCCACCGAGTCTATAGTCACACACCGTTCATTCATTCAGTGTAATATTGTTTCCTGTACTAATACAGAATGTTGGCGATTTAATTAACATATTTTTTACCTGATTATAATTTATTATGACTTTTATCAATGCTCTTATGGTCTCTTCATTAAGTGCTTTTTTTTAGCTGATATAAGAGTTTTACAATGTTATATACACGAATCATACACGAACAGACAAGTTCATACTTGACAAATAAATTACGGTTTAAGAAAAATTGTAATGTTATCATTTTAACCTTTTTGGGTCTTTTATTTTGACCTTAATCTAAACTAGCGCGAATGACGATCGCGGTATTCTTAGGGGAAATTGGCTCTGGGCTCCTGGACTCATACCGTAAATATTTACTCATACAATATGATTAGATATATATAGATATTATTGGAGAGATATGTGAACATTTTCAATCAGACTCAGAGCTTCTGAGGGGAAATTACAGATACATAAAACAAATGCACCTCTAGAAAGTGGGATTGTTCCTACTGAAATAATTTTTCAGTGGTTTTTGTTACATTATTACACATGGGAAACATAATAAACACGTTTAAAATAATCAAAGTTTACCAACAACTGATTGCTAAAAGGAAAAAAAGAAACTAATCGGAACTACATTTGTTTGAAAAGGTGTATATTTGTATGCAGGACAATATACATATCCTCACATTTACAATTGTATTTTCAATTTGATATTGAATATGACGTTAATATGGACGAAAGTTGGTCATTTATTATTTCATTCCATATACCTATATTTATTCAAAAAAGGTTCATCAACTGTATTTTGGTGTTTCTGTGTATTTTATAGGCCGACAAAATTATATTTGGATTTATAATGTCAAAACCGTAAACCTTTTAAAACAGTAGCAATCTCCTGCAGCTAAAATAGTGTTACCAGTCAAAAGCCAGTCTCAATAGTTGTCTGACTGTTTCCAGTTTTAGTTTCCGAACTTTCTGATACTGATACATTGGACCATGGAGATGAATAAAACATAGCTCCTAATACAACAAAGAAAAATATTGTAGGAGGTCTAATAAAAAATTAACTAGAGAGCTATGTTTAAACGCATTTTCATAGATTTATTCTAAAGGAAAGTTGGATTTCCAAATCCAAACCCTGCTGAACGAAATTCACAATTTTTATAGCGATATTACATAACTCTTTTTTTACTGATAACGCAATAAAAACTGATTCTCAGTAATCGGTAGCAATGCACAATAATGCACAATATTTTAGATGCACAATGTTTTATATCGTTATTTATCCGTAGAAAAGTTTAAGATTTGGATACATATAGCAGAATTTGACCAGTTTATAATTATATATCAAGCTGTGTATATATTTTAAAGAATAACATTCTCGTTTATAGTCAAAGTCAGTACTTTGAACCTAACGCTCCATGTTCATTACAGTTGAAAAGTCACACATTTTAGCGAGACTGGTGTTTGTTGTTTGAATATGTAACAATGAGAGTATTTGATACAATAGGCAAACAATAATTCAATGCGTGTGATCAGTAACTGACTGGACTTGTTTGTTTTCGCTGTGAAACGGCAAACAGAGTGAATGTGCCAGAATGAACACATCGAAACCAAATAAATAAGGTCATTGTACCAGTAAATATAAATAGAAAATAATCCACGTGTTTTACATACATCATACACTGTAGAAATAAGTGTAGATTTATTTTCTTCTTATGATGATTTATTTGTTTTAAATAAGCGGCATCGTTCCAGCCCTGTACTGATAGCGACGAAATAAAAACATCGAGATAATGGCTATCACGTGACATAATAAAACTGCACCTTTGTGTAATATAAAGGAAAACACTGCCGACAGTTTTTATCTCTTGCTTCAATAAAGACATAACCACTTTTCGCTGCTTATCTCTACTCCACTCCAATTGATAACATCCATCTGATGTTGTGTTTATCTCTCTGAGAATCAGAAACACCTCTCGGCGTCAACAGCTCCAGGGGTTGTCGAGACTGCCATCACTGAGAGAAAAGAACAACTCACTCCTGCCTTTCCTTGGTTAGTAACCAACAATAACTTACCTTAAGTGCTACAGATCGCAAGTTCTTGAAGTTTAAAAGAAATAATATTTTTGATTGTATAAAAATAAATCTTCCTTAGTATTCATTACTTTAAAATAATTTTCAAAAATGAAGGATTTTTTACATCTCAAAAAATCCTCAGTGTATATCATTTTAATACAAAAACTGATTCATACTGCAAGGTGAAATTCTCATTCAGATAATCATAGGTAATAGAAATAATGTGTTAACCCATTTATTAAATTTTCCAAAAATTTCAATTCATTTTTAAAACACCTCGTACGTTTTGCAAAAACCTATATAAGTTGCAAAAAGTAGAACACTACTGTTTGAGGATTGTTGTGTAAACTGAAATTTAATATTTTCTGCAAATTTTAAGCGAGATACTTTAATATCTGACTTTAAATTAGGTCTGAAATCATGGAAGAATTTTAGCCCAGATATGGCATGTTTTAAGCTACGGATACCTTGCTCAGGTCATATAAGAATCCTTCCTATACTGACTAATTAAAGTTAAAAGGGAAGAAAATTTATTAAAAAATATGAGGACGAGGGTTCAGAACGTGATCTATATAAATGATTTATGTAACCCCTCCTGATTAAGTCTTAGGGTGTTTGAAGTTTTAATATCTATCTAGTACGGACATTACATAAAGACAATGAAAATGAAAGATGCTCTATTGCATGTTGTACTTTTTCCTAGAGCGTAACTTAGCCTAGGACGATTTTAAATCCGTAGAAAAACTCCTTTTTATATTTAAAAATGAAATAAATGTCAGTTCAGAATATGCTCTATTATCAAAAATTAATTGAGTAAGGTTGGAGAGAAATAACTTTACCGTCTCTAAATTTGCTGTTACTAAGAGATGATCGGGTTTATCATCATCACCTGCTCGTTATCAGTGATGCAGACAGAGGTGGAGACAAACAGACGGTAAATTCAATTCGTCGCTGCCGCAGCTCGGCTGTGACACCTTCGCCTTTATATCACATGTTTCCTTCAAGGCGGGCTGCACATTGTCGTTGGTACACAGATACACCTCTAGATATTACCTTCTGTGAGTATAGTGAAGGTAATGATGTGACAAAGGTGGATGGTGTTCATGTTCATGATGTTGTCGGTAATCATCCAGGTGTGAGAGAATTGTTCAAGTCCTTTATAGCTGAGGTGTTAAAGTAGTATACATGTCATTCATCTTGCGTAAAGTTGAAAATGGATTAAAAAATAATATAACTATTATTATGTATACTTAATTTCACATGATAATAAAACAACACATTTTTATATTTCTTTTTTGTTCCTTTGTCTTTGGCAAGTATAATTAACCCTATGGTATTGCATTTTATAAAACATGTAGATAAGTAACAGAGACAGCTTTCTAATGTAGTTGTTTCACAGCTTAATCAAGTTAACATGGCGTGATATGATTAATTTTACACCTTATTAACAGTCTAATACCATTTACACATCTACATGATTTACATACAAAATAAAATTTATCGTTTTAATAAGAAATGCATAACATTTTCAAATTATGCTAACACAAGCAAAATCCCAAAGTGCTTGTGCATAAGTGTGAAAAGCGTAAATACAAAAGTTTGTGATTTCATTCAATTTCCTTTAAAGCAAAATAAAAATGTAAATCACAGGCAATATAAGTTCTGTGGACCAGCAGAACCAAAATTGTCTAGGGTTTCAAATCTGCTAGTTTTAAAACGAGAACTTACTGCAATAGGATATTGTGGAATCATCACTTTTGATTATCTTAAAATACAAAATATACAATTTCATGATAATCAAGGTCTACGAGAAATTAGTAATAATCATTTAAATCTGCAATTAGATAATAAAAAAGATTTCAGATGCGCCAGAAGAAGTTAATTAGCAATAAGTAACGATTTCCCACAATTTTAAATAAATATATATCTCCTCATGAGATAACAACTAATAGTTAGATTACACCAAATTCCAACTATATTCTAGTCCATAGCTCTGTAAATATTTAGAGGTACTTAAAATAAAAACAATCCAATGAAAAAGGCTGCGCCGCGCCAAGGAGTTTCAACCATATCTTGCGTTTAATAATTATTCCTGTTCCCACCTCTTCTTGCATTTAATAATTCTATGTTCCAACCACCTCTTACATTTAATAATTCCTGTTCCAACCACCTATTACATTTAATAATTTCTTGTTCCAATCACCTCTTGCATTTAATAACTCCTGTTCCAACCACTTCTTGCATTTAATAATTCTTGTTCAAACCACCTCTTGCATTGAATAATCCCTGGGCCAAACTACCTCTTGTATTTAATAATACCTTTTCCAACCACCTCTTGCAATTACTAATTCTTTGTTCCAACCACGTCCTGCATTTAATAATTCCTTGTTCCAACCACCTCTTACATTTCATAATGCCTTGTTCCAACCACCTCTTTCATTTAATAACTTCTCTTCCAACCACCTATTGCTTTTGATTCCTCTTACAAGCCAACTCTTGCATTTAATAATTCCTGTTGCAACCACATTTTGCATTTAATAATTCCTGTCCCAACCACCTTTTGCACTTAAAAATTCCTGTTCCATTTATATTTAGCAAGTAGTCATCAATTTCAGATGGTGTTGATAGTAATACACTTGCAATTGTAGGTAGAAATGGTTTTCTTTCTAGCTTTTTAGTTGCATCCAGTGTGTTTCTCACCACTTAATGATCTTATCATAGGCAATACCTTATTCTCTAGACAAACTTTGCAATTTAATTTTAATGTTTAAGCCATTGACTTCCCTTAAAACTCATGACACACACGCATACACTTTTTTACGTAACAGTTTATGATTAAAATAACCACTAAGCTATTATAAATGACTGCTCGCATTGCTTTCACGGGGTGAGGAGCCAAAAGGGGAGGTGTTTGTCCTGAAAGCAATGTAACCTATGTTGTAAAACTATTTACGTGTTTTCACATCTCCATCGTAATTACACCCTGAAGTATAATTAATAATCTTTTTTACACATGTTGTAACCGATTGACTTGAAATATTAAATTATAGAAATTTCGAGTAAAAAATTTTTTAAAGTAAACTAATATTTATCCATTTTTATTGTTCGTGCAACATATTTTTAATAAATAAAAAAAAATAGTATTAAGTTTCTGTGATTTTCTAAATACATTCATAGAAACCGACAAATACAATTCTGACTTTCATCTGCATTATTAAATACGAATTATGTTAGAGGACATAACGAATAGCTAAATATAACCCAGTTAGGAGAAGGACTGTCAGCTGACAGCGGCTAGTGACGTAATAGCAGCGAACACAGGTGGCTCTTTACAACATTAGTTCAGAATTACGTTATTTAGCGTTATCTTTGCTGCTGTTCTCTACCAGACATTACACGTTTTTGTTCAGCATTTTGAGAAAATTACTTTTGAAGCTAAACCTTTCTAACTTGTTGTTAACCATTTCAGTTTTTAATCAAAGAGAATAAATTAATTCAGTTTCAAATTATCATTTAAAAACTACGTTCCAAAGTATTTAACACAAAGACATGACTTTTGTGTTTACAATAATTTACAATAGTTATTTCGAGGGATGAGAATAATAATAATAATAATTTTACCAGTTGCATTTATAATTTAGAACTTAATTAATTACAACTTATATTTGTGTATATGTATAATCGAAATCCAAAAATATACTCAATATTGGATGTTTTACTGGTGTTATTTGTTTTAATAGATTAAACATAAATTATATCAATATGGACACATAGTAATTAAAGATATGGCACTGCCAATTTTTAAGGTGGCCCTTTTTCGTTTAAATATTTCAATATTTCATTAAAGGGGATAGTAATAATTTTAATAGATTTATCCGATTAAACCTATTGGCGTCAAAATAATATAAAATCTTTGATAAATAAATTATATTTCTATTATTAACCTATTTTAGTCGTCTGTGGTATCAAAATTAAAGTTATTTAATTATATTTTTTGGAGTTAGCAGTTTTTTAGTTAGAGAATCGTTCACATTTAATTAAATATAAACATTATAAAAATTACATTATTCGCAAAAGAAAATTTTTATTGCTAGGATATTTATATAAAATTAGAATTATTTGATGTTGGATGATATTTAATAACTTTTCTTGATCATAAATACTTTGTCCCAACTTAATTCACTGATTCATTCCATATAAAATATTCCTATAAAATATATGATTAAATATTCATATTTAAATACAATTTTCCTGTTACAATTTTGTTGAGAAATAGTTTAATGATGTATCATTCAGCAACATATTAAAATTTTTAAGTAACAACAAAGTTGTTGGTTTCTAACTTACTACAAAGCAGTTCACTTCACTAGAATAGTCAACTTCACTAGAGAGTGTAATGTTAAAGTGGTATTCAACAGTTCAAGGACTATTCTACGTTCCTGGACTAATACTGTAACTGGTGCAATACGTTTAAATGTACTCAAGATATCCTTGCAACGATTGATGAACATGTTAAAGCTAAAACAAGAGCAATAAATTACAGTTAGGGGAAATAAATGCACCCAGGGAAAGAGGCATTGTTTCCTATTGAAATAATTGTTCATTGGTTTTTTGTCACATTATATCCAGATAGGAAACATAATGAACTCGTTAGAATAAACAATTCAATAGAAAAATGCACACCTTATATGTTCAGTGTTGTTCCTTTCTAAGTTGGGCTTTTGGAATCAATCATAGAATTACATAGTACTCTAAAAATTTGATGTTATTCGTAGTTTTATTCATGTGCTGTGTAAAGTTTGAATAACAACGTTTTAACTCAAACTATTTTAAATATCCAAAATTTTAAGAGATGTAAGGTACATTTAAGAAACATTATTTGCCACATTGAGGTAAAACCTAAATATTTGATGTAAATAAGTTGAACGTAATGTAATCAAAAGACTTCTGCTATCCTTCATCTCATGGAGGATTTATATCTATAGGCCGGTTCGTCCTTGAGTGCGAGCAGACAGACAGATAGGTAAACTGAAAAGGACATTTTTCCAGGTCATCCAGTAATAGTATTGGTATTTTTTAATCGAATTTAAAATTAAAAATTTATTAATCGACCGTTGTTTCTTTAAGTTAAGGCAGTTTTAGTGGATTGTGGAGGAGATATTTTTTATTTTAATACTGTAATACTGCTTTTTAATATGTCAGAGGAAAATGTTATTTGTACACAAGGTTAAAATTTATGGAGTGATATATATCCTTAATGAAATCTAATAACAAAGTTGGAATATTTTTTGTAAAATTATCCCAAAGAAATTTTATGGTTTTATAAATAAACACGTGATTTCCTCAAGTGACCATATGTAAACTGTGAAAATTTAATTTCTTCATTTTTCAAAAGTGTTTTGAGCTAGATTATAAGATGCCCCTAAATTTTGTTCAAGTATATACAGTTCTTGAAGTAATAAAAAATCATTTCTTTTAGTTATTAAATCTCAAGTTTAGATAGACCATAAGACTTTTCTTCTGTACGACAAGAAATGTCTGTTAGAGAGATTATTTATTTTTGAAGAGTTCCTACCCGACAATTAGGCTACATTGTATTTTAAATTAAATTCTTTGCACGGTTATTTTACGACTTTTATGAAACATTATTATACCCGAGTGTTACATGTGCATGTGTGTTATCAGTTTATAGATGAGTTAAGTAGATTAAGGAGGCGAGCGGGTCCAAGTTATAACGGTATTAGCGCCAAAGTTTCTCAGCATGTCAGAGGCGCTGATGAAGGACTGAGGTGGGATGAGCGTAAACAAACCACCCGCTAGCCTGCAGATCTAAGCTTCTTACCCTCAATATCTCAACCCTTTCCACATATATCAGTGGGATGAGCGTAAACAAACCACCAGCTAGCCTGCAGATCTAAGCTTCTTACCCTCAATATCTCAACCCTTTCCACATATATCAGTGGGATGAGCGTAAACAAACCACCCGCTAGCCTGCAGATCTAAGCTTCTTACCCTCAATATCTCAACCCTTTCCACGTATATCAGTGGGATGAGCGTAAACAAACCACCCGCTAGCCTGCATATCTAAGCTTCTTACCCACAATATCGCAACCATTTCCACTTATATCAGTGGGATGAGCTTGAAAATGGTAACGACATAAGTTGTTAGTTGAAAAAGAAAATAACCACTCCTTCTATGTTTTACTGGTTTTCTAATACTGGAGATTGAGTAAATGATTCGAAATTTTGAATGATAATAATACTTATTTATACAACAAGTAGTATTTTTATGTTCTTGGTGTTTACGAGCTCTCTGAAGATATTTTGGGCTGGTTATTTGGGGCAAGCCAAAAAAATGTAATATTAATATGTGTTAGAAATTATGTCACTTTAAATTGTGTTTAAATGATGTGTACTTTATTTTATTTTTTTAGAAACCAGTAAAGTTAAAAATTAAAATTTTGCAAAAAATAATATTCACGCTGTTACAAAACAAGAAAGAACTTTAATATTAATAAAAATAACTTCGAGCGATTTTGAACAGTATATTTATTTAAAAACCAACCACGTAACTAAAAACTATTTCTTATAAATAAAAAAAGTATAAATAAATGAACTAAATTATTATAATATCAAGTTTCACACTGACGAATGGTTGATAAAGTAAAGTTTAATAAAGTAAAACACAATAAAGTTTCGGATGGTGGAGTTTCGAAATTAAAAATAATATATTAATTTCCACCAAGTAAATGCTTGTCATCATAAACATTTCTTTATAAATCAAAACCTAAAGTAAATTAAAATTTTGGAAAACTATTGTTTTCGATTCAGAGGTTCTAGAGGTGTTCTCTCTACGACTTGGATCTATCAAGGTAGATTATGCGCATAGCATATACTTGCACAAGCGTGTCAACCGATGAGTACTATACTGTATATATGAAAGTATATACTTTAGCTCTAAACAAGTTTAGTACGATAAACGACTAAACAATCTAAAATAAGTGAAAGCCTTCCTTTTTATATAAATTTCATCTAACGCGGTGTAGCAACAGTCCATATATTTATTTTTCCTTGAAAAATAAACGAACAGCTATGAAATTGGCTATATATCCACTGTTCTACGGAGGAGGACAAAAGAAATTATGTGTTTATGAGCTACCTTTTTGTGTCTAATGACTATTTTTTTCACACCGGTTTTCTTAACATGCCACCTAACGATATCAAAAGTACCATCATTTTAAACAAAAAGTCTTTTTATTTTTAAAAATTAGGCTAGGTTATAATAAAACGTATTCTTGTGGAATTATAATTGTTTAACTGGATCCGATTTAGAGTTATGAATGTTATCAAAGAAAAAGGTAAACCGACTAAACAAATAAAAACAGGATATTTGGAAATTATTTGTTTGTTTTCACGCATTTTACAATTTTTTTAAGATTTAACAAAATTTCTGAAACGTCTTTGGCATTGCACTGATACCGATGAGAGAATAAGACGAATAAGAGAGAATAGGGACTTCGAAGCAGTCCCTACCACGTGACAGAATAAAACTGAAACCGTTCAGTAAAGAGGAGGAAAAACGGTATAGCAGATATTTATGGCAGTTTTTGCCTCTTGTTTCAATAACGACATAACCGCCCCACCGCGGTTTATCTGAACTCCACTCCAATTGATAACATCCATTTAATGTTGAGTTTATTTCTCTGAGTAGCAGAAACGTCTCTCACCGTCAACAGCTTCAGGGGATTTTTTCGAGAGCAATGATTTGAGAGATGAGAAACAACTCACTCTTCTAGCTCTAATTTGGTAGGTAACCAAACAGATTATCTGAAATGGTACAGATTACGTATATAAGGTTTTGAATTTTAAAAACAAATAAAATGTTGGATTTTATAATAATAAATTTATAATGTTTATTAGATTAGATAACATTTCCAAAAATGAAGTAGTTTTTCACAAAAAAATCCGTGTATATTTCCCCTCTCCCTCCAACAAGTGTATGCCGTTTTAATACAAAAACGGCTATTTTTCATGTTAGTTGGTTTATAATTGTGAATTCTAGCTCTACTTTGGTTATTAACAAAAAAGTTTATCTCAAATCCTATGGATCACGTTTATAAGTCCTTGAAGTTTAAAAACAAATGCAATTTTGGATTGTTTCATAGTAAGAATTTTGTGATGTTTATTAAATTTGATAAATTTTTCTCAAATAAATGAGTTTTTCACGTCTCAAAGAGAAATATATCAGTGTATAACTCCCTCCCCCCAACAAGGGTGTGCCATTTTAATATTGCTTTTATATATTGCATTTTAATATTGCTCATGTTGTTTGATTTATAACTGTGACTGGCTTTCATACTTCAAGGTAAAACGCCCCGTCAGAAAATCTTAAATAGTATAAATCTAGTTTTGCTCCAATACTAAATTTTCCGAAGATTTCAATAAATCTCTAAAACTCTTCATAGAAAAATTGAACACTGCGTTCTGAATTTTTTGTTTAAATTGAAATTTAATACTTTCTGCAAAGTTTCAACTGGATACGTTCAAATATGACATAAAATTATGACTGAAACCATGGAGAATATTTCCACGGTTATGGCATGTTTGAAGCTGCGAAAACCGTCAACACAAGAATTCTTCCTATATAGTCCTCATTAACGTCTAGAGAAGAAAACATTGTCAAGGGGATAGAGGATAGTGAAGGTTCAGAAACTAAATGGCTTACGTAATCGCTCGTGATTAAGTCTTAGGGTGTTTAAAGTTTTAATAAATCCACATCGAATTTTGAGTTTAGCTTCAGTTTACCTGCCTTTTATTGCAGCGTCTGGTATCTACATCAATCTGATATCAATTTCAATTGAATCAACCCTTCCTACCATAGCAATGTTATGTGTAGAAAATTCAGTTGCCTCACCGTGCTCAGAGATCGTGTCTATCACATCGTAGTGCTCAAATAGTACTAAATTGTGTACCTGAATAGGACTACCACTTCAACTATTTATTGGTATCTCTGATGTCGAAACGATGCAAATGTCTCGTTTTGAGCTTCTTCGTCGTCGAGTTTCTTTGGATCTCTTCAGACGAACATGACTCCAGATTCCACGTCAAGTCAAGTCTGATGCAGTGTCAGATACCAGACGCTGCAATAAAAGGAAGTTGAACTGGAGGTAAACTTAAAATTCAATGAAATCAACCCTTCCTACCAATGTTATGTGTAGAAAATTCAGTTGCTCCACCGTGCTCAAAGATCGTGTCTATCATATGGTAGTGCTCAAATAGTACTAAATTGTGTACCTGAATAGGACTACTACTTCAACTATTTATTGGTATCTCTGATGTCGAAACGATGTAAAATGTCTCGTTTTGAGCTTCTCGTCGTCGATTTTCTTTGGATCTCTTCAGACGAACATAACTCCAGATTCCAGGAGTCAAGTCCGATACAGTGTCAGATATCAGACGATGCAAGAAAAAGGAAGGTGAACTGGAGCTGGACTCAAAATTCAAACGAATCAACCATATCATATTCAAACGTACCATAGCTACGTTATGTGTAGAAACCCATGTAGTTCTGATTTTATATATAAACACAATCAAAAAGAAAAATGTTGTATCTTATGTTTTTTCCCTAGAGCATAATCTGGCCTAGGACGATTTTAAATCAGTAGGAAAACTCTTTGTAATATTGAAAAGTGGAATAAATGTTAGTGTAGAATATACCCTACTATTGAAAAATTAATTGTTTAGGGTTTAGGAGAAATAAATTTGCTGTCTCTAAAATTTTCTGTTACTAAGAGATGATACAGTTTGTCACGATCAGCCCCTCGTTACCACTGATGCAGACAGAGGTGGAGACAAACAGTCGGTAAATTCAATTTGTCGCTGCCGCCTCTCGGCTGTGACACCTTCGCCTTTATATTAAATGTTTCCTCCAAGGCGGCCGCACATTGTCGTTGGTACACAGATACACCTCTAGATATTACCTTCTGTGAGTATAGTGAAGGTAATGATGTGACTAAGGTGGATGGTATTCATGTTCATGATGCTGCCGGTGTAATCATCCAGGTGTGAGAGAATTGTTCAAGTCCTTTATAGCAGTGGTGTTAAAGTAGTGTATACAAAGTGTCGTTCACATTTCGTAAAGAACAATGGTGGATTTCAAAGTAATTATTATAGGTTTAATTATTATTATATTATAAAATCAATTACACTTTTAGCAGTGATAAACGATAAAAATTGACATGCTTTGTTTTCTTTTGTCTTTGGCAAGACAAAATATGAAGATAACTGCAGTTGTTTCACAGCTTAATCGAGTTCACATGGTAATATGATAAAGTTTACACTTTATTAACAATATAACGTTTATACACCTAAATATTTTAGGATACATAATGAAACTCAAAATTTTGCATATTATCTAATACAAGCAAGAAACTTTCAAAAAGTATACAAAGCGTAAACAAACTATTACGTGATTTCATTCAATGTCCTCAACAGCAAAAACATCGTGTCAATGTAGTTATTGAGCCCAAACCATAGAAAAACATTTCGCAATATTTACTGTTTGTGTAACATATTTTAAATAAAAGAAAAAAAATAAATTTTATTTAGCTTTTGTGATTTTCTAATTATATTCATGAAAGCCGAAAAATACAATTCTGACTTTCATCTGCATTATTAAATACAAATTAGGTTAGAGGACATTACGAACAAACTAAATATAACCCAGATAGTAAAAGGACTGTCAGCTGACAGCGACTAGTGACGTAATAGCAGCGAACACAGGTGTCTCTTTATAAAATTAGTTCAGAATTACGTTATTCAGCGTTATTTCTGCTGCTGTTCTCCACCCGACATTACACGTTTTTGTTTACCATTTTGAGAAATGTATTTTTGGAGTTAACTATTTAAAACCTACTGTTAACCATTTATTAATTTTTAGCCAGATAGTTTAAAATGAATTGTTTCAAATTATCATTAATACATTAAAAACTTTTTGAAACAATGGAATAACTTGTTAGCACTTGTAAATCGGGGGATAGATATGGTATTTTACAAGTTTTTTAGAAATAGAATATTTAAGAAGCAATCCAAACTATATACAGCACTACACATTGGAGGTTTTAATTATGTTATTTGTTTTAATAGATATATCAGAAGTTTTAAATAATCAATAAGATACAATTATTTATCTAATAATGATATTAAAATGACATACTTCTTAAAAGTATGGCACTGCTAGTATTTATGATAAATACGGTCCTATTCGTTTCAATATTTCAATATTTTATTAGAAGCTAAAGAAATAGTTTTGGGATTGTTACTCTATTTAACCTATCGGCGTCAACATGATACAAAACCTTTGAGAAATAAGTAGTATTTTTAATAATAACCTATTTTAGTCCAGTGTGGTAAAGTTATCTTGTTATGTTTTTGGAACTTCCTTTATGAGGTTTTTGAATTACAAAATCATTCAAATTTAATAAAAAATAAATATTATAAAAATTCAATTATTATAAGCAAGTTTTTTCCTACGGAAACTTTGATTACTTTTTTGGATATTTTTTACATGCAAAAATAAATTTGTTGCCAGATGATATTTTTAATTTTTTTAAACTCATAAATGTTCCTGATAATTAAATGTTATTTAATGTTCGTATGTTTCACGAAGCATTAGTATATTCATATTCAAATAAAAAATTTACTCTTACAGTACTGTTCATAATAATATGCTGTTTTCATTCAGCAACGTTAAGTTAAAACCAAAGTGATTGGTTTTTAACTTAATACAACGCAGTTTTAAATCAGCCATCAATACAGACAATGTGTGGTGTTTTACTGCCGTAGTAACGCGAACGATGCAGAAGTATGTTCCCTGCCAGGGTAGCTCGTGAAGTTTGGTATTAGTGCAACTAACTATTGAAGCCAAACCTTGAGTTCCTACAGAAAATGAAATAAACATTTTTATAATTTGTAATAAAAATTTTCCGTGATAAAATCTATCCCATAATTTGAAAGAGTAAAAAATTAAATGATTCGTTCCAATATTTCATGTCACCAGTTAAGCGGAACTAAAATTTAAAACTATAATAATGAATAAAAATTTGGAAAATTAAAAAAAAACTACGTAGTATTTAATAATCATTAAAACTCAGAAATAATTAATTATAGATTAACTAAATCGACAACTTCACTAGAGAATGTAATGTTTAAGTGGTATTCAACAGTTCACGGAGGGGGGGGGGGGTTTGTCACAACGACTTGTCACGCACCTGGCGGACGGGACCTTAATTAGTGCAGAGCCATAATGAATAGACTTCCACATTCAGTCCTAACATTATTGGCTTTTTCAGAGCCGGAAACGTGAATGGAATTTGTAAATTATTGAGATACATCGCATGGCAACCAAACTGTTTGCTCAAGAAATTTGTTTGAAGAAATACGTCTAGCCGCCTAATTACAAATTGTGGTAATACAAAAATATCATTAACTTCATTAATATCTAATATTTTGCTCTTTTTTTCATTTACAAACGCTGGTTTAATAACAAATTACATTATTTAAAAAATCAATCAAGATGTTAAGATTTACCGATTTTTTAGTATTTTTTTAAATATAAAATGAACTCGTATGTTATGAAATTATATAAATCAACACAGAGTCAGGTCTTCAGGCGATTCGATAAACCACTAATATTGACATTTAACTATTTCATTTTATATGGTGGAACGACCAAGACAAATACCTTAAGGATATTTTTATTTGTGCAAAATGAAAATTTAATCCATATTATTATATTCATAAAGATGCACTTTAATTTATGAACGACATGAGACAAGTTATGACAAACTTATCATGAATTCACAGGAATTGTAAAGTTGTACTATCCATTTTCATGATATTAGCTTATATCTCAATTCACCTTCTCATTTAGGTTTTGTCTCTCCACCAATGTAAACACAATTAATTTACTGTAATGGCTTTGCGCCAGTAATAAAATAATATGAACCTAACTATCGCTGTTTCAAAAGTACATTTGCATATTTTGTACCGAGATATAGTATATTGCGATAAAACGAGCCTAATTGAACACCTCCGATTGTTTTATACGTACGAGTAGTTGAGTTAGACGCCCACTTCCGGCACAAGTGTGGATTTGTCTGTTACACTAGTTGGCCTGTATCAGCCATGGAGCCAAGTACCACGAACTGTCTCTAAAGTCAATGATTATGAAGCGAAACAATTCTAGTATATTTTAATCTTAGTGAATAATATAGTAAATGATAAAAGTAATTGAGTTTATTACCATTTTGTTTTAACGAATAAAGCCAGTAAACGAAGCTTCAGATGTTCATCCTTATGGTAAAGCAGTTTTTATTTTATTAGTTAATGGCATAAAACAATAATTAGTCTGCGATTGTTTAAGATGGGTTTGTGGCCAAATAATGTACTTCGTGGTGACCATCCATTGCAGCATCATTTCGTGTTCGTCAACATGCGTGGACCTTACTGCGTAGAGTCAAGATTTTTAATCGCCTAGTGATAAAGAAGTATTTACATTTGGAAATTCATTTGGGAAATCTTAGTCAGTCAGTGATTCATCCCAGGCGAATTGGCATTAAGTTATAATAACAAATGTTATATAAAAATATCGCCAGTTCTAAAGGCTAAGATTTATTTATTGTTGTACCACACCCTGCACTTCGACACAATTTATTTTACCTTACAGACCTTAAATTTGAAGGGATTACAATTACTCCCTGTGTTATAATATACACAAAAAACAATCTCTCGGCGACAAGAGACCTCGCTGTGGCGGGAAGGGATGTGGACGAAACAACTCTGTTAACTGTGTCACAGAAGGGCCAAACCACGCGCAATAAACTCAGTTTAATACGGCGGCTGTATTCCTGTATCCGAGAGTAAAAGTTTGCAGCTAGCAGCGAAGGATTGAATTAAAGAGGGAATAACATTATCGTCTAGATCTCCCGACTTTATTCCTCAACACGTGGGCTAGATACTCGGATTTTGGGTTTTTTATCCACGAGGGAACCTCATCCACTGACCCCCAGGAAGGATCACTCTGGCTGGTTTTTACCTCCAAGTTGAACATACACTGGGAACCTTGCCTGCCTAGACATAAGGATATGCCACCCCCTGTCTGCTTTGACTGGAGGGGCTGGTTCAGAGATGGCTTTCTTCTCCTTCTTCCGAGATGACATGACTTGAGATTAGTACCCTAAACTTTTAGTCATGAATATCGTCAGGAGGCGGCACCTACTACCAAACTCACCCATCCAAAATATACTGTCACTCCAGAAACAGCGCAGTTGTCCTTATAGGACTAGCAATTTTTTAAGCTTTTTGTACTAAGAGAATAAAAAAAAAAAACTCATCCACTGCTATAAATTGAGTAAATGAAAAAGGGAGCGCTATTGCGTTTAGGTAACTTTCCTATCTTACAGGAACACTGAAACCCAACTTAATGAACAGAAATGTAAACTGATATAATGTGGCAGGACTTATTCAATGTACGGACTTTCAATTTTGCATGAAACTTCATTTCAATCCTTTATTTGAATGTTTGGAATTATTTTTGTCAATTTTGTTCTGTATGGTTGTCTTTTTATATCTGCCAGGACATCTTGAGAATGAAATGAGGGTGAGATTTGAAATTTAAATACAACTTTAGCACAGCCTGTTACATGACACATGGTGTGGTGTACTGCTACATTGTATTTGCCTATATTATGTGCTTAATAAAATTAGGTTATTACACTCCAAATTCAGATTCTTCCTTACCTGTAGCAATTTATTCAATAGAAACTACTAAAATCTTCAATGTTGAAAAAATTGTTGGATCTAAAAAGCATAGTATTTTGCGTAGACTTTATGTATATCGATGTGTATAGGACAATGTTTCTCTCTTCTACTTCACATTTACAACACACAGCTAACACTTTTATATCCCATTATTTAAAAAATGATACGGAGATGAGTGATCTAATGGCCATCACATAACCATCAACATATGCCGTTGATATGCTTTTGGGACGGAGACAGCTGTGGTGCCCCTGTTATTACAGCTAAGAATTCTGTGCAAAGCTGTGGGCAGATATATTAAATTAATAATGGACTCTATACTAATTATAAAATTTAGGAGAATGACTGTCCAAGGAGTATTACAAAAACAAATAACAATACTTTAATTAAACAATTCTGCATTTTTAATTAAAAATTTGTAATTTAATGCCTGAAAAAACAACTAAAGATCATATCGTAAGAACTCGCTTGGTATTTTACTCTTTAATCTCCAGATCATTGTGCTGCCAATACCTTCTTCATTCATCAAGAACTTATCCTTTAGTTGTTCCCAATTATTTCTTGATATCCTGCCACAGTAAAAATATCCACTTTTTATCTAAGTAATTCAGAAATCTTTCATTCCTTATAAACAATATTTTAAGGTATTATATTCATTTTATATATTATTATATAATTTATACCATACATATATGTATTACTATATTATTATAATAAAGTATTTAATATATGTGTATAGTTATTGAGGCTCTGTTCAATGAAAATCTAAAACCTCATTAAAATCTAAGAGCATAAAAGAGACACGTTATAAAATTGCCTTTACGATGGTATTTCAATCTAATAAGGCTGGGGAAACATTTAAAAATGTATCTACTTTGGTCCTTGAAACCTAAAATTGTAAACTAAAAATTGTCCAAAAGTATATTTGGATTAAAATATTTATCTTTAATTTAGTATCTTTACTATTGTATTTAAAAAATCAATACATACCACCAATCTAGCCCTTTGCATTTTCATTTTTGATTTGTTTACGTTCCTAAAAAGATTTTATTTTGGTAGTCTCAGAGATTTGTGAGTTCACTATGTAATAATTTCTAATTTACCACACCAATCGACTGCGTTTCCAAAACTCCAATTTATTCCAAAATTTATGAAATTCCATTTTCTTTCACGGAAACCCCAAAACTAGTAGGGCAACTTAAAGTTTGAGTAGTACCTTCTTGTTAACTTCACAATCCTTAAGTTTATACTTTTACTTTGAAAGACTGCTTATTTTTCGGCTCTTTTATCAATGAGAATGTATTTGACAAATTTAATTAAAAGTATTGTTAAATAAAATTGTAATATTTATGATAGTTTGTACCAAAGAGTGACCTACCTTCTATCTTTAGAGACGTAATTCATGATGTATATCGGGAAGCAAATCAACGATTGGAATCACGGATTTCATTTCACGGATTACCATTTGTAAATGGTATACAAAAGATCATTTAAAAAATTAATGATAACATTTTGCACAATCTAATTAGTACTATGCGCATTTATAGATAATTAATTACTATGAGATTATTCCAATTGGTTGACCAAAAATTTCCATAACGTCAATGGAATATTCAATCGAGGCTACACAAATCATCGGTGATTCAATTGAGTTTAAGCTCAATGGATTTTAATATGGGATATTTGTACAGTATTTATTCCAGTAATGATCCTTACGACAGTTACTAGTAACAATGATCATAGCAAGAGCTGGAAAGATCAATATCATCTCGTCTCTATTCATCGTTCGTCACCTTATGTATGTCATTTCTCATCTCACCTTCATCTCATCATTTGTCTAGTCATCTCCCCTTATTCCTCTTCACCGCCACATCACTTACTTAATCTTTCATAATTATTCAACTTCACCTCTCTTTATCTGTCCCACTTGATATCTTATCACTTCTTTCCTTCACATCACCATATACCATCAGCTTTATTATTCCTAGTTGTCTTTGGATATGCTGTTAACATTTTCCATTAACAATGACGTGTGTGTTATGTATGTAACCAATTTAATATTTTAAGCTTTAAATCAATGACAAAATTAAACTTATAAATAAAAAATTAATTGGCATAGTTTTAGCGACCTCTATTCACTCGTGAGGTTGAAAACATTTAATTTCCTTCTGTTTATCTGTTTATCAGTCGACACGATATCTAGATAACCAAGTGACCTATGGAATGGAAATTGTTCACAAAGATTTATTTTTACATGAGAAATACTGAGTTCTGATACTGGATGCCATACCATAGGATGTGGCTGAGCGTTAGCAAACACATTTACATAGGTCTAACGGGTAACCATGATGGAAACGAGAAAATAACAGAATGAATAAACATGTAAAGAAATTTAAATACACCAATAAGTGATTCAAATATATGACATATTGACATATATGGCCTAACTATCCGAACAAATACATCATTTTATAGAACCTTGGTGTGTAAAAACTAATGAAAAAACCAATTTAATGAAGAAACATTTAAATTTCTTATGTGGCGAGATATGACAAACTTGATTTTAGATGTATATTTAAATTTTTCCACGAAATTAATTTCTATATAAATGGGTTGCATGATGTATCATTTTCATGTCAACTAATTTTTTATATGATTGTCTGTCTGTCTATCTGTCGGCGGAACACCTCGATAAATGAGCTATAGACTTGAAATTTTGCTCACAACCTCAGCGTATATACATTGTGTGACGTACTTATACCGTGTATATAAACAAATCCTTACGTAAGGATAACGATTTTTTTCTTGTGGAAAATAATGATACTCGTATGATTGGAATACTGACATGTTTTCAACTTGTCAGTAAGATAAAGGCTGAGAGCTTGTCCACACTATTGAACAACTATAATATAAAACTGGCTAAATATTAACTAAACAAGATAAGACTACGCCACACAACGAGTCGCGTAACAGACTACGCTGAGGTTCAGTAAAAATTTCTTTAAGTCTACATCTTATTTCATTTTTTACAGATAGAACCACAGACATACAGTAAAGTCCTTTTTATAACTTCTGACAAAGAAAAGAGAAATTTCGCCAGACTACTGAGTACTCACTCATACTGTATATATAGAAATCACAATATTAATGCAAAATTTCAAGTCTAAAGATGAAATTTCTCGAGATATCACCGTTTAAATAATAAAGGTCTGCACACCAAGTTGCCATAGTAAAGGGTTTGACGCTTTAAAATAATAAGGCTCCATTTGTTAATATATCGTGTTTTAAATTTCTTTAGAAGTAAACTAAGTTAGTTAACAAATTGTTTTCTATTTTCTCCGTTTATGGTTCATTATGGTTACCCATAAGACCGTATATTAGATTATTCTTTAACGCTCAGCCAAATACCATGGAGTGACATGGACCGCAATTGAACTCAGTGTCCCTGATGTATAAATGAAGCTTCATGCACAATTTAAATCCCATAGGTCAGTTTGTCTTCGAAATATGTACGGACAGACAGACAAACAGAAATGCAATTGTTCCAACTCCACAAGTGATAAGCTTCGATAACGCTCAGCCACCGAAGTAAATAACATTCTTATTCGGAAACACTTATCTGTGTTGAACCAGATACATATCAAGTAAGTGTTCATTGTCTCGCCCTGCAGCTTCAGCAGTAAAACTCTAAACTTTTAAAACATCGATCTTATCAGACTATTGAAAGTTTGCACATTTTTCTTGAATTGTACCAGCAACTTGTGTGATCTACTACACCAAGTTCATAATTTCCTGTTGCACTATAAACGAAATTTCTACTCCAATAACAAGTCTCGTGGTTTACTGTCGGGTGATCTAGGATTCAATTAATCCCACACCATTAAGCCGATATGGACAGTAACTCAGTTGTGGTAGACGCCACATTTGCAATATAGTCTGCTTTATATAGTATGTCTAGAACAGATTCCAATTGAAAATATAGCAGTTTTAAGTGATTTGTCATAATAAAAGGTCAATACATCTTGCCATTGGGAAATTTTGTACAACCCATAAATAACGATCAGTGTTAAACGATAAAAGTGTACATACCTCGTCACCAAAGAGATGATATGTGTGTGTTGGTGTAATTAGGCTCTATGTCACCTGTTAAAATCTCATATGATTGTACTCAGTTTATTTAAAAATGTAATTATCCTGCGATTATCTTGCTTACCCATCATGGTTACTGATTAAAACTAGTGTAAATATTTTTGCTAACGCTCATCCATGGAATGGCATGTACTATCTTGAAATTCAGAGTTACGTTACAGAAAAGAAGCTCCAAGCAAAATTTCAAGTCAATACGTACATAATTTCCGAGTTGTCGAGCGGACAGACAGACAGAAATAATTTTTTTTCCAGCCGCTTGAGTGATTGGGTTCGATGACGCTCAGCCATAAATTGAGTACTCATTTGTGAAAAT